>NW_028324155.1:0-303030 GCF_054372755.1 Phalangium opilio
GTATAACGATTCTTAAGAAGAAGAAAAAATATTCTAGAATAAAATTGATTAGAGGCGCATAGGGGGAGCCTCAACACACATTTCTCTCTCTCTCTCTCTCCTTCTCCCTTCTTCATTCCAAAAAAAATCTCCCTTCGAATGCTTTCTCATTTCTTCTAAACTTATTTCTTTTCACAAATATTAATTACGTAAGAAGGCAATATATATCACGTCTTCACGATGGCGCATTAATCTGCGAATTCATTGGCCTATCCCGTGATCAATTTTCTATGCCCCCCTTTTTTCATAAACCCCCTTCTCATTTTCTCAAGACTCTCTCAAACCTCGTGGAGTGGGAAAAAATTTTTAGTTTTTATATACATACACTGGGTTGGTTAGCCCGGGCCTAAAAATTTAGTTGGGTAACCACTATACCACGCCAGAGGTTAACCTAAGGGAGGTATATATTGGCGAGGTTGAAATTTCCTTGGGTTTTTGGTTTCATCTAAGGAGAGAATGAGATGGAAAAGAGATGAAATCGCTCGGAGAAATAGAGAAGGGAAAGCCAGAGAGAGAGAGGAGAGAGAAAATATCCCTTCCCTGGGAGACGCTAGGCTATCGGGGAATGAGAGGTGACCAGGGGTCAAGCTTTGGCTAATACGTTTCTCAGTGGGTCGTCCAGAAAAACTCCGAATTCGAAATCGCTACACCGCGGGGAGAAGGGGGGGGACTCTAACCTCGATATGAGATCTTATAGTTCTAGAGAAAAACGCTCAGGAGTTGGAGAGAGAGGAGAAAAGTTAGCTAGCTCAATTCATCAAGTTCAAAAAACAAACATTTCGAAAAGTAGGCGTTATTTTTAAGGTAGTAACGTACTAACGTTAGCGTTTCGTTTCCAAAGGGGGCTAGTTGTTGGGGTATAGGTTTGAACAGGGTGCCCGGGGTGGTAGAAGGAGGGAGGGTGGTGGTTCGAGCGAAATGAAATAATCACGAAAATAAGAGTGAGGAGAATATAAGAAGGGGAGGGTCTGGGTCAAAAAGTTTTAACTTTCATCATAGATGATATAACGATTTCAAGTCGAAGAAAAGTTTGGCTCGCGATAGCCAAAACGAGCTACTACTTTATTTTCACTCATCACCCCATCCTCCGTTGGACCATGCAGAAACCGTGGTGGAATGATGATGGCACGACTTATCGACGATTCTCTCTCTTTAAAGGTATACTGGGGATATTTGATAAATACGTCTGATATTCTTAGCCAACGCCGAATGGGGCCCTCAAAAACAATATAAAGCATTTAAAAACATAAAATTTCTAAATAATTCTTCCATTTCCACTATTTCTACGCTAAAAACGAAACGTAAAAAAATGATAAACGTTTTTTCCCTTACTTGTTTGAACTGTTCTTCGAAAGAGTATTTATGCTGATCCACGTTCGAAGACTGACTGGCTCCTGAGGGAGAACCCGCCGCCGCAGCAGCCGATGCCGTCGCGGATGCCGCGGCCATGGCGGCCGCCGTAAGTCCTCCGTGGAGTAAAGACGCGGGTGCGGCAGCCATGGGCATATTGTTATGATTATGAGCGGCCGTGGCCGCAGCGGCTACGGCAGCGGCAGCCGCCATCGCCGCTGTTAAAGTCTTGGGCAAATGGTGCGAAGACAGTCCGTAATGAGACGCGCTCAGGGGCGGCGATATGGAAGAGTGTGGTGAACCCCCCGAAGATGAACCCCCAGCGCTGACGCTACCCATCCCGGATTGACGGTGATGATGAGGGTGAGTCAAAAGGGGCAATGGTTGACCGTGAGCGGCCATGGCTTCTTGGTGTTGCAAGAAAAGTTCATTTTGGGCCAGCCTATACTGTTGTTCTTGCTTCTCCAGCCTAGCGTGTAGTTTCAAACGGTTAAGTAGTTCCAACTCTTCTTCGTTCAGTTCAGGTTCAACTCCGTTGTCCTGTTGCTGATGTTGCTGCTGTTGTTGTTGTTGGTTATTGTTGTTCACACCACCTTGATTCTGTTGTAGATTTTGCAAATTCACCGAATTTCCGTTGTTACCGAGATGCAAGGGTAATGGCGTTTCTTCGTCGTCCATGTCGTTAGGGTCATCCGACGAGTACTCGGACTCATTCAGACCCATGTTATCATCTTCCTCTTCGGGATTAGACTGTTCAAAAGAAAAATATTCTGGTCAGAAAAACATCCTAAAGATCGTACATTAGAACAGTGTTAATTATACCATCTCAAAATCCTAAACAATGATCCCTAACCTCCAACACCTCGAGGTACAAATGAGAAAGGTCGTCTAAATATACCGATATAATATAATAAAAGAAAGAATGGAAGGTCTCTATAAAGGAGTCAAGAAAACTATAAGTAGAACGATAAGGGAGCTACACTCTCAGAAAAAAGTGTGCAAAGCTAGTCCAAACTTGCACAAATGGATCCAATTTTAGGCGTATTTTGAAAAATTGTTCAAATTTGGTACATACATTCCAAAGTCAAACCTTTGGTCGATTTTCCGTTCAATATGGGTAAAAAGTGTGCAAAGCTAGTCCAAACTTGCACAAATGGATCCAATTTTAGGCGTATTTTGAAAAATTGTTCAAATTTGGTACATACATTCCAAAGTCAAAACTTTGGTTGATTTTCCGTTCAATATGGGTAAAAAATGTGCAAATGCACAAGCCTTTTCTTTTTTCTGATTAAATTTATAAAGCTTTAAGGTAAGATATGGGCAAGCATGCAGGTGGCCTTTATCTTCCACGTTTTTTTAAATTTGAGTACTTTGACATAAGTGATTTTATTCGTATTTGTGATTTGGCTTAGCGGTTGGTTTGAATAATTTGGTTGGTTTGGCCAATTTTACATAGTGATTTGACCGATTTAATAATAATCTGCCAAACACCCAACTTACACGTATAATTCTACACCTACTATTTCAGTCTGGTAGATTGAACTTAAGCTAATTTGGCTCTCCCACTGTTGAAAACAAGTAAGGTTTAGAAATTGAAATACAAAAGTAACACAATTAAAACTAATAACACAACAAATTAATTCCAACAAAAATCGTCGAGAACATTATTATTAAAAAGCCATTATTGGTCTTTAAAATTGGTTTAAATTTTTATCTAACTAAAACGTTAGAATTTAAATTAAACGTTAAAACGTATTTGTGAGAAAGCCTTTTTTTTGGAAAATACGGTATTATAAGTGCTTTTGGTTAGTATTGACGAAGGCGTTACCACCTGTCAGTCAAACTTCTTTCAACAAGTAAAAATTCCATTGAAACGCGTCACTGTGCCGAGGGTCGAGGAAAGGTTCAGGTTAAGTCTTAGGTTTAACGACAAAGAAAAACCCATATCCAGAGGTACCTCTCGGCGCCTCAGTAGCTGTCACGTGACCAAATAACTACAAAGACTTCTTTTCAAAGAGTTTTCGGAAATTCTTTTGACCATTTATTTAGCCAGTAGAACTTGTACTCAACAGTAGTGAACAAGAAAACCGTTCTTTAGCTTGATGAAATTTCTCTGCATATAGTGATCACAACGTTTGCTATTCTCGCGCCATTTTGAGAGTTGTTCGTAGAAGAAAAGAATATCTACATTTCATTAAAGGTATGGCTTCAAAATTTTAAATTAAATTATGCTTCGTCCAACGAAAGAAGAGATAATAATTACGATAGAATATTCATACATCTTTCTTTGGTCGAAGTGTAGTATAGCAAAAATTTGATACTAAACTAGCTATCGATGTTTTCCAGATTTCTTTTCCTTAATTTTACATTTATCATTTTTACTTACCAACAAAGTAAATTTTCGATAATAATAAGAATTCCCTACATAAGTTAAGGTAAGCTTTTTATCCATGTATTCTATATATATTCTATTTCCGGCTGGAAATATAATTTGATTTAGAAATAGAGTAGTGTAATGTGAATTTTATGTTCTTTATTCATTGTGTCAATGACTTTTAGAGTGCTCTAAGAGTAGTCGGAGCAGCTAAATTGAATAATAATTTAATAAATTAAATCACTAGTTAATATAGACTAGCTTTAATTCTTGGATTTGTAATCTGTAACTGACCCCTTGAAACGGATCGATGGTACGCGCTCATACTGAAATTTTAATCTAAGGGTTTTAGATATTACGAAAATAATTAATTTCGTAAGACTATATTTGAGTGGAATTTTTCGCGCCAGATCTTTGGTCCTGCCCATTTCGGTTAGAATTGCTTGAAAAGAAAAAAGGGGTAGCGGGCCCGCGGGGGGTACATTCCCCAACCCTCTCTTGGCTTTGTTCACCACACTCTCCTCGCACGGGACGAAAGGTTGGTTTTCAAAGGCGCTTGTTGAGGGTAAAAATCGAAGCGATACTTTTTCTCGTTCCCGCTCGTTTTATACCGTGAACAAGGGCTTTTGAAAACCCAACTTTACCCTGGTAAGCCTATTTTTAGTTAGCTCGGGAGTGGAATGCGGCCACTCCTGCGTTTGCCTTTCTGGGCCACGACTTTTCACCGCCGATCGTCGCCACAGATTTCAAAGGAGAGGTGACACGACGAAATAATATTTTTAAAGGAGGAGTGACGAGTGAGAGAGTTTTGGGAGAAAAATAATTAATAAAAAAACTATTTTAACTAAAAAGTCCATCTGCGAAAACCATCAGCTGTTTAGATTTCGATTAGAATGTTTAGATTTTGATTAGAATGTTTAGATTTTGATTATAATTTTTAGATTTTGATTAGAATGTTTTGATTTTGATTATAATTTTTAGATTTTGATTGGAATGTTTTGAATTTGATTAGAGTGTTCAGATTTCGATAACAATTTTTAAGCCATCAGTATTAACCACACATAGCCCAAGTTGTAGCATTTACAAATAAATGGCAAATAAATGGGTTTAAACATGTAACAGGTATTTAGAATATAATATAGGCCGGCTAAAGTTAGCAATAGCTCTGTTGTAATTTTTTCAAATCAAATTTAATTTTAAGTTAAGATCTTTCCACCAATGAAGTGTCTTTACTGTAATGTCTTATGTTTTTGAAAGGTTGCAATTCATGACCTCAAAATGGTTTTTGCGTGCTCTATTTGTGTTCACCCCAGGGTGAAAAAACAGTGTTATAAGTCATGGCTAAAACATTTGTTTGTGCTTCACTCGCACGAACCTAATCGAAGTTTTAAATGTGCCTTCGAACCTTGCACACGCATATTTCAAAAATATGTGTCGCTAAAAAGTCATGTTTACCGAAACCACGTAGGAAAAAGTATCGTAACTGTTCCTGGATGTTTAGCAAACGACTCCAATTCAGAATTAGAAGATAGTGAACAATTTGCGGATGAGGAAATAGTGAATAATGATTTACAAATTAGTGACCTTGAGAGAAGTGCTGCTTTAATGATTCTAGGAATACGCGAGAAACATAAAATACCAAATTCAGCTGCCATAAGTATGTCAAATAGCTTCACCGATCTATTGGAACAATCAATTGAGGTGTCATTTAACTTACTACGAAAGCCAGGTGACGACGAATCTGGTAGAAATTTCCATGTTAAAAAAATTACCTCTGGGGTTACATCTATTATTAAGTCAGAATACAGGTTACATACATATTGCAAAGAACAATTAAATCTTGTAGAGCATATTGAATACACCCTCGGAACTAGAAAAGTCAATAAGTCTATTTTCAAAGATACCCTAAGCTATGTGCCTGTTATTGAAGTCCTTAAGCATCTTTTAGCGCATGATGACGTGTGGAGTGACTTTTTAAAAGTGGACAAAAGAAATGTGAACTATATGGTAGATTATCAAGATGGTGCCATTTGCCAAGCGCATCCATTATTTCGTGTAGACTCCAAAATATTAAGACTTCATTTCTATTTGGATGAGGTGGAAGTTGTTAATCCACTAGGGGCCAAAAGGGGGAAGCACAAAATTTGTTTGATCTATTATGCAATTGGAAATTTTAGTCCTGCCTACAGAAGCAAATTAAGTAGCATTAATTTAGCTATGGTTATTAAATATCCCGTCCTAAAAAAATACGGCTATAATAAATGTTTAAAGCCATTATTGGAAGATTTGGAGCTTTTACAAACTCAAGGGTTTGAAATAAGAAGTAAAAAAATAATTGGGGCTTTAGCAACCATTTCTGGGGACAATTTATCGAGTCACGGTGTAGGTGGGTTCCTTCAATCATTTTCCTCTGGAAGAGTGTGTAGGTTTTGTATGACCAAGAAGGAACATTTATCTCAGAAATTAGACGAAAACGATATGATTATTAGAAGTGAGGATATTCATAAATACCATCTAGAGGCAATTCGTGAAAATCCAGATAACATTCCAATATATGGAGTAAAAAGCTCTTCCCCATTTTGCGTGTTACCGCATTTCAAAGTAACCCAGTCACTGCCCCCTGATATAATGCATGATTTCTACGAGGGGTTAGTACCCAGAGTGCTAAAACTGTGTATAAACCATATGATTAGTGAAAATTATATTTCTCTGGATGATATAAATGCGAAATTAGAAAGTTTTCCCTTAGGAGAACTTAATGTAAAAAATCGAAGCGTACCGATAACCAAGAGTGTACTTTCTGGCAATGGTACACTCGTTGGCACAGCGTCCCAAAAGAAATGTATGTTAACGTTTTTCCCTCTCATGTTCGGTTCGTTTTTCCCTGTTGATGACAAATATTGGATTTTATTGTTAACCTTAGTTGAAATTGGAGAAATAATCATAGCCCCCGCAATAAAAAAAGAATGGCTTCCTTATTTATATGATTTGATATACGATTTCAATTGTATGTTTAATGAAATCCCAAATTCCCGATTCACTCCAAAGGGACACTATTTGATTCATTACCCTCGCTTAATTTACGAATTTGGGCCTTTAGTTCGTCTCTGGTGTATGCGCTTCGAAGCGAAACATCAATATTTTAAACAACTTGCTGCTATATCTAGAAATTTCAGGAACATTGGTTACACAGTCTCTAAACGTCATCAGTTACTTCAATGCTGGGAAAGAAGTGGGGAATCGGGATTTGAAGATGATTCATTTGTAACCCCAATGAAGATTAATTTTTCCAATCTTCCGTTTGGTTTAAAAGAACATTTAAGAATGTACATGGAATATTTAGTAGACGCGAAAGTTACTCAAATTGCCTCCACCATTCGCGTTAATTCAATAACATACAAAGCAGGATATGTATATTGCCTCAATGTGAATAGTGACGACCTCCCAGTATGTGTGAAAATCTACTATATTGTACAAATAACTGAAAAATGGTATATATGTTGTCGGCCATTACTAATAACAAACTTTATGAAACATTACAATGCTTACTGCGTGGATGAAAGTAATGGCTGGTGTATTTTTTCCCCCGGTGAGGAAATTGATAACTACGCCTTAGAATTATATAAAATTGACGCAAACGCAGTTTTAGTCTTTAATCACAAACTATGTAGCAGAGATTAATTTCCATCTTTTAAAGAAAATGATGTCTAAACAAAAATTTGTTTAGAGTTTTAAGGATGGCAACAAACCATTTGAAATATCACGTTACGTGCAAGGAAAAAAAATTAGTGTTTCAATGCGGTGATGTCAGCAAGGAAACATTTATTCAAGAACTTGAGACTCTTTTTGAAATCAATCAAAAGATTAAATATGTCCAGGTTGAGGACAAGGATTTCAATGATTTCGTAAACCACAACTTTGATAATGGGTTACCCGAAAATAAGTCGAAATTAAACTTGGTTTTAAAACCAAATGATGTTGTTTTGGAAGAAACAAGCACTATCATCCGTATGGAAAGATCTAGGTATTAAAAATTCATATTCATCTAAAATATATAAACACGTTGAAATTATTCTTCCAAATTTTTAGTTCTTCGAGCATAACAAACCCGGGTCAATCATTTGGATTAAATAGTGATTCTCTGAAGTCGATGACAGATGAAGCCTTTTGCAGAGAAGCCTCTTCTACAACAGACCTAGAAGAATTATCCATTCCTAGCCCTTATGTAGTTCCTAGACTCCCGGAAACTATTAGAAAAATGATTGAGAGCAAGAATCCCCATGTATTTAAGAGGGAATACAAGGCCCAAATTGTACGAATCTTGTTTGAAGACATGAGTAGATACAAAGAGTAAGAGTAGTGTGCATTCGCTCGTTTTTGTACCTTTTGATAATATAGCTTAATTGTAATATTCTAAGGTATCCGACAAAGCAAGAACGGAATAGAGTTTGTAGTGCTTTGGTTGAGAAATACCCTTTTCTAGAAGACAGGTTAAAGCACCCAAACAACAATGGATATGTAAAGAGATAAGTTAGATGTGATGTTCATTTTGTTTAATATTAAATACTTTTAGAACACGTGGCTCGAAAGTTTGAAAACTAAATACCGTCACGAACGGGCTAAAAACAGTAGTTCAAAGATGGTCGAAGAAATGAAGAAAAAATATGCAAAAAAACGTAAGCTTCCAGCAGAGGAAAATCCCACAGGAGATGAAGAATCTCAGGAAAGTCAACCCAAGCCAAAAGAGCCCAAAATAAAAAGGTCAACTCAATTGGTGAGTCCTGTGTTTAACTAAAATAGAAATATAATCATTAATCCTAACAAGCCTTTTTTTCTTTCATCAGAACCTTTCCAGCATAGCCGAAGATGAGGAAACTATACAAGCTCATTTATGGGCTATGAATAAAGAATTGGAGAAATCCAAACCCAACGAGAATTTAATTGAAGAAAAAATGAAACGTACAGCTGCTTATAGACAGAAATATGCTTTCCAGCATTCTGTGCCCGACGTAATTAGGATGTTTCCCGTTTTGTCGAAGAAAAACAAAGTAATAATTATTTTAAGGGATGATGGAAGTTATATTAGATAGTGTTAAAGGGAGGTTGAAATGGAAAATCAAGCGATTTTTAACGATTCGAATATTAATTATAAGATCTATCTGCATAGTAAAACATTTAGAAAAAATTACAGAACAATTTTAAAAATCGAAATACATTGAGAATTCACGGACAATTTAATGTTTGAACCTACGATCAATCGTGTAACAACGTGCCTTTATTCCTTTACACGCGCTATATCGAGCGCAATTATAGCACGAGATGTGATAAACAATGCCCAGGATGTGACAAAAGTGAAAACTTTGTTAGCTGAAGGGCAGGGCGTTACACGATTGATCGTTCAAGCTTTAATTTGTCGGGGAAATCTCAATCTTTCTTGATTTTAAAAATTATTCTGGGATATTTTCCGAATAAATGTTTTACTTTGCAGATAGGTCTTATAATTAGTAGAAGAATAGTTTAAAAATCACATGAATTTCCTTTTCACCCTCCCTTTAACTAACAAACTAAAAGCATACAAAAGTAGTGTTTATCAGGCCTTCTCTAAATATATTCCACTATAAGTAATTTGATTAGCATGAATCAAATATAAAACTTTCCGGACATCGTTTTTTATGGTAACAATTCTAGTCTATTGTAGTTGAAAATTTTTAAATCCATTATGAAATGTGTTCGTTGATTGCCTAGAACTCTATCTGGCCGTGGCTTTTAGCTTCTCGTTGTATTTTAATAGTATAATTTTGCTAATGAACTACCCCTCTTTCTGCACAGCTCATTAAAGAACTGAATATGCTGTGTAACATTCACCCATCTGCTGAAAAGGTTCTCTACCTACATTTCCAGCCCATCGCGACAAGAATTTTGCAATTGGTGCAGAAAAAGAAAAATGCTAAAGCTATTTTGTCCATTTTAAAAGAAAAATGTCAAGTTATGTCAGATGATGCTTTTAAAGGTAAATACAAACATAGCTGCGATTAACTTTTATCAGTAATATATTTTTATTTATGTTTTGCAGAATTGCAAATACGGGCTTCAATTTTATTATTACCGTGCTTATTTGGAGAATCAACAAAATTGTTTTTTACTGCTGATGTGAGATTTGCATTTTGAAACCTTTTTCTCAAAATTCTAAATCCTGCTTGATCATAAATTTTAATTTGTGCTCCTTTTTATAGACGCCTGAGGGAGCTACCCCTATAATCTTGTTTTCGGACATAAATTATCTTGATGCTGCAGCCGAAGTCCAAGTTGAGTCTGAAATCTTTGAAATTGGCTCTACCGAAGAAGGTGCAGTTTCTGTTTTTGCCGCATATTACGTGTTTCATATGCAATATCCGAAACCACTTGTGAAAACAATGGAGTATCTACAAAAAATTGTCTTCAAAATTGATTCCGGAAAAACTTCCAACGCTATGCTAAATGCAATTAACATGCTTTCTCTGTAATAAATGTATGTATGTTGAAATAAATATTTCAGAAAGACATCCTAAACGTGACCTTTTCATATTACCTATCAAATAGCTTTACAATATTACTGGTTAAATGTCCCAAAATGGGTAGATTAAAGCCCCAAAGTTATGCGTTAAATCCCCGAAACTGGACGATAATAGGGCTTAAACTGATCGATAAAACCCACGAAATAAAACGACAATAGCCTCGAAACTGAACGATATGTCTCGAAATTGAACGATAATAGCCCTGAAATTGAATGATAAAACCCCCTAAATTGAACTTTAATAGCCCCAAAACTGAACGATAATACCCCTTAAATTGAACGAAAAAATCCGAAATTGAACGATGAATAGCCCTAAAACTGAACGATAATACACCTTAAATTGAATGCTAATAGCCGTGATATTGAACGAAAAAAAAACCTAAATTGAACGATAATAGCTCTGAAATTGAACGATAATAGCCCTGAAATTGAAAGATAAAACCCCCTAAATTGAACGTTAATAGCCCTGAAATTGAACGTTAATAGCCCTGAAGTTGAACGGAAAAAACCCCGAAATTGAACGATAATAGCCCCAAACCTGATCGATAATACTCCTTAAATTGAACGAAAAAAAAACCGAAATAGAACGATAATACCGCTTAAATTGAATGTTAATAGCCCTGATATTGAACGAAAAAAAAACCTAAATTGAACGATAATTGCTCTGAAATTGAACGATAATAGCGATTAAAATGAACGTTAATAACCCTGAAATTGAACGAAAAAACCCCCGAAATTGAACGTTGAGAGTCCCAAAATTGAACGATCAAAGCCCCGTAATTCAACAATAATTCTACCAAAATTGAACGCTTCTGGTAGAAATGTGCAAGTTTAGATTATAAAAATGTTCAAATTTGTGTCTTTTTTATCCATAGTTGAACGACTTAACGTCTAATTTTGGCCGATATAAAGGGTCCAATATTGGACGATATATTTTTGTTCAATTTCGGCCAAAAAAGTGTGCTGTCTCAGTGGCAGCCTATTGCACACTTTCTCGTCCAAGTTTGAACACATATTTCTAAGAGTGTAGCTTTTTCGGGGCTTCAGAATTAAGATCTTATAAGAATTCCAAGATCTTTTTTATATATCACGGAGAGAGCGAGAGTTCGATGCGTAGCTTTTACTCGAGGACAGAGTTCATGAAAACGTCAGATAGTCATTTTTAATAATCCATGGGGTACGCGAAACATAAAGAGGATTAACTTTTCTATCTTTCAAAAGGGTCAAACTATACTTTGACCGAATTAAGAATCCCTAGAAATTATAATCGTACGTCATTACGCTTTACAACGCGATTTACGCTATGGAATCGATTCGCAATTCCTCTCGATTACGGTGTAACGTTTTAAAGTTCAAATGAATGATAGTATAGCCTACATTAGCTTGAATTAAAATAAAGGAACCTTTGGCATTATACCTTAGGTGCCTCGTAGAAACTATTTTACCCTTTTACAATTAACTACACATCTTGCACCAAAGGGGTTCTTCCTTTGCCATTCGTAAAAAGTGGTATTGAATTAAGCAAAAAAAAATTTCACCGTCGTACAATGAAATTTACGACGAATTTCAGCATCGGTTATAACAATCGCGGTTATAGAATCACCAACCAACCATCACTGAAACAGAAATTTAAAATTTCGGAAACCCCCATCGTGCGTGTCACAGTCTAGCAAACGGACTCCATGGTGAAACGTACATAATATAAGTCCTTTTTGTTATGTAAATGATTAGCCTTTCGCGATGAGAAATAGAGGTTGAGATACAGGAGACGTCGTGACTGCGACGAGGATTTGCATTATTTACCTACATTGTATTTAAAAATGTCTCGAGTTAAGTGGCTCGAGGCAAACGGCTTGAATTTGGGTAAATTTTAAGCTAGCTAGACCTTGCTATAGCTTGTCACGCCAACTTTCAGATGCCATTTTCTGGAACCATGCATACAGACGAAAGAATTTGGAATTTTAACATACAGATCCTTGCAAAGTGCCTTATTTACAATGTATTGACTTTTACGAGTATTATACATTCCACCATCGTAATATTCCACAGTCCTAAAGGGTATGGGTACCTGGGCACCCCAAATACAAGTTTTCGGGTTATTCAGTTAGAATGCACCCATCGCCATCGTTTTAAGCAAAAGTTGTTGAAGACCCTATCGGACATTGTGGATTAAAAGCAAGGAAATGGGCACGGTCATTAACTCTAGGGAAAAAAAAGGGAATTCATGAAAGATTAAGTTGTCCATGGCCCCGGCCACGCGTCCATCAGGACGGAAGCCAAAGTATATAGCAAAAAGGGGCTACTTGGGGGTAAAGCTCGCTCGCTCAAGGTGACGACGATCTATTCGCGGGGGAACTTCGACGGGGGGATAGAACAGCTGCACGCGCTCCAGCACCCATTTTATAAATAGGCCGAGAGCTACTCGTGTTTACGATTCAGCGAGATTAGCCAGAAGACTTTGTAGGCTTATGGTCGGTCGCGGGCGCTCGCGGAGCCAACGCGACGCGGTCTATACCAAACCCCCCACCCCACAAACCAAAAATTAAGGACCTTCTTTTCCCCAATCGGAAGCGGCGGTGGAATTAAGAGGAAGAAATAGGCTATCAGTAGTTCAGTTCGACGAAAAACATTACACTTTATCAATTAAAACTTATCGAAAAACAACAAACCAAACCGGGTTTTTTTTTCTTTGTTTTTCATTTTCATTAAACGTTGGACCCTTTTTGAAATTTACTTATCGTGATAAGACCAAACTTAAAAAAAAAAAAAAAAATCGAAAAACACCCTCCGCGTTTCTTTGGGTAATAATCTGGGGGCACACACCAGGGTGCGTTATAAGAGTTACGACTTTAAAGGGGCAAAAAGAATGGCAACGAGGGATGTAGGCACTCGAGCATAGGACAACTTCCGGGGTCCGGATGTTGGGACGAAACTGGTGAAGAAGTTAGCCCCCGAATTGACGCCACCACCATCGCGGGGGCAACTAGGGTTACCAAAACTATAGCAATAGGGGAGATTTTTAATGTTTGAATTTGGCTATAGCTGCAGCGCGGGGGAGAGCTATATACTAAAGACGAAATAAAAGGGCAACTAGATTAGATGGGGAGAGTTATTAAAAAGGACATATTTACGATCGGTCTTCCAGGAAAAAAAGGAGAGGAGCATCGGACCGAGTAAGCATAAAGGTCTGGAAATATTTATTGGTTAGGCATTACAAATACTTGGAAAAATGGAAGAGAGGGTCCGGAATAAGAGAGGATGTATCGGTTCGTATTACATAGTGTGATTTTGTAGAGCTCTATAGAACATTTCATTATTTGCCTGCAGAGAAACCAACCCGTTACCTAGCACCAAAAGGCATCACCAGACGAGGCCCGAGCTCAGTACAAGCAATAGGCTAGCCTACTCGCGCTGCCTCTAGCGGTGCTCCTTGGCACGACGGAAGTAACCCAAGAATGTTGCCCCGCCCCTTGTGTGTTTGCTTCTCTTAAGACATTAATGAAATGGTCCATAGAACAACGAGACGAGACTCGGGTTAAGAACCAGGTCAGCCAGCATCAAGTGAAAGCTTCGTTTATTTGAAAATTTATATATCTACTTTTGGGCACCATTATAGTTTTAGAGTCAAAAATAAATGTTTTATGTTTCAAACAATGTTTGATAAACCCAGGCAGCTGTAGCTTTCAACTGCCTTACTGTAAGGGAGGTGGGTACCAGTCCTGAGAACAGTTTATTATTTTTAACACTTGAAGGGGGGTCCCTGGTCCAACGGACTAGTTTAAAAATATTAACATTGGGAGTTAAGATTTGGTCCATGGCCACCTTCTGGTGGGTAGCTTCACAGTGTAGCATTACAGTGTCTACTGTAAATTTTGAAACTGAAAATTGAAATTTCCATACAACAAAAACCCTATTGCCCATCTAAATAATAATTCTTGGCAAAAGTACGTTGTTAACTCGTCGAAAACCATATGGTTTAGGGACACGAATAAAAACTAGAAATACTACAAGTAACGTGTGACAGATTGCTTTAAGCAGTGTCGCATTAAGAGACATCACTTCGGTATGCATCTAAGTCTTTGTGCCACGAACTTTAAATTTACGTAAAAGACACGCGTTTTAAAATTATAAGAAAGGGAGCCCTGAGCGAGCTCGTGCTACCTTATTATTTTCCAAAATCCCACGTTAAATATTTCGGGCGTTTTTACATTTTTCCGTCGAGTTTTCTTTTTTTTTTCTTTTACAACGACAAAAAAAATGCAAACTGGTAAAAATATAATGTCTGCAGCCTATCCCACAAGTTTATAAATTTTATTACAATCATACCAAGACCTGCCTAACTAAACTTCCTTTTGAAGAGAAATAAAAGGGAGTCGAAATATTTTGCTGAAAAAAAATTACTTATATATATTTTAAGTTCCATATACATTGCATTGCGTAAGAGATGAGAGAGAGAGAGAGAGAGAACAAGGGGTCGAACATATCTTCACGAAACCCAATATAAAATACCGGCCCATAAGATATAAGCAGCTACAAATTACTTATAATCAGTTTGTTCAAATACCCAACCAACCCAAATATCACAAACATTAAAATTTTATTTGATCACTAAATTCTGTAAATATCTCAATGTCCGACACCTCTGCTAAGATATCCTACGTAACTATAAGAAGACATCCACCCACCGTCGCAATCACGGGTCCCAAATGTTCCGCAAATTTTTCTTCAAAAGCTCGTAGCAAAAATCCACCCATTCCAAAGAAGTAAAAAATGTAATGAATAGTTTTATAACTTAGCTAATATCAAAGGAAGACGCCAAAGATGATATTTGTCGACATACTAGACAACGCCTGCAACCAGTTAGTCCCTATAACTTACTGGGGGTAAAATAAGGAGAACGACGCGCGCCACTAGCGACCATAGGCCTACCGGTATTGAAAAATTACCCCGCTTTACATTTTACTTCCCCCCTCCTTAAGTTGGTAATTACGTTTCCATGCAAATGACGAACGATGGCTGTTAGTTTCGAATATACTTTACATTTCAATAAAGGTATATTTTCATTCCCCCCCTAACTGTCTGAGATTTTCAACTCAAGTTACAAAACCCTCTTATTAAATTGTATGATTATTTTGTCTTATGTTGCGAAGACGCGAGATTGTTTGGCTATATAATTTGGAATCGTTTCAAATTTATTTCAAGTTTCATACACTGTAACTACTATACCATCTTAGCAACTTGTAAGGAGAGTATTAAAAGTTACAGAAAACCAACGGGTTTCCAAGGACGTTTTGGCAGTGGGTTTAATTTTCCGATGTTGATTGAGGTGAAGTCGCTAAGCTCGTTTTCAACGTCCAAGTAAAAGATTCGCGGGTTTGGTTTGAAAAATTTCCAATTTTGTCATGCAGTGCTTGCTAACGAGATGGCACCACCTCTTTAGCGCTTTATGCCTTATTCTGTAACACGATCGAGTGAGCTATGCATTAAGCAGGCGATTTATGAAAAGTTCTGGAACTTCTACGTTATCTTGGCGGTACTTGTCAGTTTAAGTTTGGTTGTTTTAGAATTGACAAGTTTTGGTAAAAAAAAAAATCACCGTATACGTCGTCTGCTCTCACGTCTGAACAAGGAAATGAACGCACCAACGCGAACGAAAGGAACCTAAGATTTTAACATAGTTTGAATGGGCCTTAACAGTGACAAAATGATTACGTGTAAGGCGTAATCGTTGCACAGTAAAAACTGTGATACTCCTCATCTCTACGAGTTATCAGTGACTATTGATCCGCCATAGCTTCCACCATACTTCATCTAAACTCCTCCACAAACGCCTTATCAGTTAACAATCATAATTAAAAAGCGATCGACCCAAATAGAACCATTTATTAATTAGCATAACTAAAGACCGTTAAATAACTGCACGCGCATTATCAAAGGGGCCTGAATCTCCGATTGGTTGAAATAGCACCCTTAGTACCACCCTTTTCAGTAAACTTCACCAATAATAAAATTCAGAGCCCCCGAATATTTTTTAATTGCCCTTCTTATGGTTCTCCTCATTCACAAAAATTCCAGCGTAGAGAGATTTGTCAAGTATATACGATTATACCAAGAAAACAATTAACGCCCAAAAATTGTTTTTAACAGGATTTCGACGGTATCTCGACTCGAAAATTGGCCCTCTTCAAAAAAATGTGTGCAAGTCAAAGGCGAAATTAGGAAATAGGCCATCAAAAGAATCTAAAGTTAATTCTTTATCTTGGATATAAGAAGAAATAAGAACAAAAAAATATAAGAAAAGTTGAAGAACCGCATGGCCAATTATTGTTAATAATAAAAATAAAAAGAATCTGAAGTGGAACTATAGATCTTAACCTTTATATTATATTATAAGCCGATAGAGAAAGCGACGGAGGAAATAACACAGACGTAACAATAACTTACAAGTGGCGACTGCTTATTCATTTCATATTTAAGATAGATAGAGATATGTCTATATTTAAAGGGAGAGTGAAACCTTTTTACACAGAATTTTCCAAGCTAAAGTCACTAAAATAAAGATGTTTTCAATAGAGGTGCGGGGATATACAAAAATTACAAGGCGATAATGACAAAATTTGACCTTTGAACCCATAGAAAAAATACGCTACATATTTCTTTAATAAAAGTTAGGGAAGATCTGATTGGGTGTAAATTTTAAAAACAACTTCATGGAATTTAAATTTTTTATAATAAATATTCAATTGACAAAAATTGCAAAAGATGAATTAAGGTAAGGCGGATGATTACTTAACATTACTGCTAAGAAAAGTAGTGTATGAAAACGCGGTAAAAGAGGAGAAAAATAAGTATAATTTCGTCCGAGAGCAAGTAATTTAATGAGGATAATCTGGGCTTGAATGGTTTTGTTTGGGGGTTAAAAATCCAATAAAAGTGAATAATTTAAGGGCGTTTCAAGTTCCCTTTAATATTTCGTTAGATTTAATCCCGGTAAGCACGATAGGCGGTGTGGGAGTCGACAATATACGCTGGCGCTGCTGCGGAGAAGTCGTCGTAGTTTTCGTTTTTGTGACCCTATTAAAAAGATTTCCATAAAGGTCTATCGCGTTTTTCCTTCAAACCGGAAATATAAAATATATTAAACATAAGAGTTTCGCCTAAAGACGAAATTTCTTTTCTTCCTTTTTTTTTTTAATATGTTGTTATACCTACACTCGTATATGAGGTTTTAAGTTTTAGGGTGGCGACATTTTGTGCATTGGCCCTGTTTTATACTGGTCATAAAAAGATATTTCTACATCTAGGAAAAAAAGACCGGAGAAACTTAAGTGAGTGTCAAGACATTTTTATTTGATTTTATATTTTATATAAATAAAACTCTCTCGAGTTTCCGTCTCCTTTTCCGTGCCAAGTCAAGCTAAATCAAAAAATTCCAAATGTTTCCTACCCGCTTATAAACTCGAAACACAACTCCGCCAATTATTAGACGTTAAATTAAATTATTCCTATGTTTTTTGTTTTTTTTTTGTTTTTTTTTTCAAAAGAGATTTACTGTATCGTGGTAAGTAAAGTAAAAAACATTTATTACGAGTATTTCGAGATTTTGTAAACACTAGAATATGGTAAGTGCCCCTGTAAAGGTATTTCGAAGCAATACACCAGTGTTTAAGAAAACAAGTACGGAAATTCTCTTTTCGTAGACTGGCTGTGTGTAAGTAAGCACGAGACAAAATACGATGGAGTATTAACAACGGGAGTGCGAATATTATATGATAAAGCAAGTCCCTTACTGACCGTCAGAAGTAAGCCAAATTTCCCTGACCAATCAAACCCTTCTTTTGCCTATAAGAAAGCCAGAGTGTAATTGTGTTTGAAACAGACTAGCGCCATGAATTTTAAAGTATATTAAGCTTTCTTAAGTTGTAACAACTTAAGAAAGGATATCCACACTAAGCCAGGGGCTAATTCACAACTGTGTCCCTTTACAATGCATGCTGCCATAGAGCTAATATTAACTATTACCGTTAACCTCAGCCATTTGAATAAAAGTTCCACGAGAAACCGTGTAACACTGCGGCCCAAAACCCTTTAACAAATGGAGAGAGAGAGAGAGAGAGAACTTGCAAACTCTACGCGGAAGGTTTTGTTCCTACATACTTCAATAATAAAGACATTAAACTCGGATTCCAATAATCACATCATGCAATTGACGGAGGCCGCGGAGGGGCCCCCCGTTTATGTGGAACAAAATAAATAGGGCAAGCTCTTAATCGAAGTGACACTAGGGTGACACGAAGGGGGGTTGGGGGATTGCGAGGGAGTCTTGGATTTTGCGGGGAGAACGAATAAGAAGCGAAGTTATATTACGGATCGATGCTAATGAAATCTTGATGAATCCGCACCACCAACAATCGGCTTTGGGGTACAATGTGGATGAGGGGAGAGAAGAGCGTAAGGTCGGGAGGTCGGAGGCCATCGCGATCGCGCCAAGTAAACCTCATTGTTCCCTCTTCCCCCATTTCCTTCCGCGCCCCCTATTGGCTTCCTTTTCTAATTGACAAATAATATTTCGTTGGGACAAAAAGTAACGCTGACATTATCATCCAAGGAAGTTACGAATTTTCTTTGAAATACAGAAAAGGTTCTAATAGGCGACATATATTATAAAGTCAACTTATTAAAATGGGACTAGAGTAAAATGCATAGATTGAAGGCATTCTTCCCTCCCGCGTCTACTGGTGGAAAAGTACTTTATAATATCGCCTATTTCTGAAAATTACCCAAGACTCTTCAAGAAGGTATAGCTTCACCCATTCCCCCCCCCAACATATTATGTATAGGTCCTCTTAAAGAGTTTTGATGACTTTACTAAATAGAAATCAGAAATGTATAACTCCAGTTTTCCATCGAACATTTAAATGTAGATAAATTTGAGAGTACAGTTAAGTACCAATGAAATTCTTTGTCTGTGTTTTCACTCTCTCTTACTTATACGTAGTGATCGGAACATAGCTGAGGCTTCTTCTCCATCTCGCGCGACCCTTGTAAGGTATCTTCCCGGCCAGTATTAGCGGTATTACCCCTGACAAGCTTTCTTCCTTACGCGAGGCGTCGAAGAAATCGGAACTCAATCGTCTTTGTCGAGGCTTTTGTTCGACCTGAAGGGCGCCAGACGGCGCGAGCGAATGATAAGGGCTCCCCGGCCCTTCCTTTCCCCTTGGTGCCCTATCTTTTATACACAACGTATAGTTTGTGTCGACAACTTTACGCCAAGATGATGGCTGTACGATCAGGGGCCCGACCGAGGGGGATATGTTCCTAAAACTATAACAAAAACATTTTTTCTTTTTTCCTATATAGAGATATACATTTTTTTCTTCTTCCTTCTATCATGGTATGGATGGGAGGAAGAAAGAGAGTTGATATTGCGTATAGCGTGTTTTCGGAGCAATCCAATAGAAATATTCGCCACTCGATCGCCCCCATCTATTCACCACAGATAGGCGCTCTATTTAGTCGATTAGATTTCACCCTCTATTTACAACTCAATCTATACTAGTCTCCGTTCGTATTAAGAAACAGTTTGACTAATTAGATATCAGGAATTTATCGCGATTGTGAACTATAATGGCAATATAATTAATTTTCGTCTATAGATAGTGTTGCATACAAGCATTGCCAGTCATTTGCGATTGCAACTGAACCGTTATCTACAACAGACTGAACATCTTGTAAGGGTTGCCACGAAACTTTCAGATTCAAATTGCCTGAGTTATCCAAGTTTTCCCTGTCCTTTTTTTAACGATTTTCCTTGACTTTTTAGGCCGCAATGTTAATGTTCTACTTATAACTAAACCATTCTTTATTGAAATTCTCATAAATCCCAGACCTTTTTGGCTTATTTTGATTCCCAGACTTTTTCAGGTTTTAACTAACCTGTGGCAACCCTTTTGTAGTTCTGGTTGATCTGATCATTGAATTCCAATTTATTTTTAAGAATTTTCGTAAATTTTTATAACAAAACACGCTTTTAAAACTTATATACTCAAATAAACTGTGAGAAAAAAAAAAAAGACTATTTAACCATACCTGATCAGAACGCAACCTTATGACGTATTAATCCGCACCATGTCCCTTCCCCCCCCTCAAGAAAAAATATTCGATAATAAAGTATATAATACCTTCACATATTTTTGTTGAAGTATATCGAGCACCCTGTTTTTAAAGTTACATTAAGGGGTCCACCCGCTTATAAGGCAATATAGAGAAAAAATCTGTCCCAACAAGGAACCTCAGGGGCTCGCTTCACACACACCCCGACTCCTCGATTTTACAACAATTGAGAATAGGGTGAGAAATATTCGATAGTCAAATGAGCCTTTAATAGAAAAGAAAAACCCCGGAAAGAAATCGATAAGAAGTCGTTAAAAACTCTTTTGAAGAAGACGCGAGAACCAAGAGAAAAAAATAAAAAAAAATTGATACCAAGCTTTCAAGGGAAAAAATTTTGCAACATATTTTGCCCTTCTCAATCTCGTTCCGCTATATTAATACAATATTCCATGAAGAAGAGCTCACAAAAAAGTTCTCATATTGATAGGCTATTCATCTTTGATGTCCCTTATTTTCAATATCGAGCCATGACACCCTATGTTATTTTTACATAAGCCCAAAATATAGCTAAAGGAAGAAACCTGCCATTAATCTATACCAGGATAGGAAACAAGATATTCAAGTCAACATTAAACCCCTTGTTCCTAAAACATAGATTTTGAACTGAACTTTAAACTTTTATTCGAACACCTTCCGACTTTCCCAATCCCAAAACTGGGCTTCTTATCCCTGATATTTGATTACAGAGTTAGTTTAATTAATAAACTATTCTCAATACGTGACTACGAGTTCACTGTTCACGCCACTCTTGATCAGGTCAAAACCCTTGTCGAAACAACCTTTCTAAAAGCTTAAAAAAAATCTGTATTTTTTCGACAACTTTCCAAACGACAACGACACCGTTGTTGATAAATTTTTCATACCCGAGAGAATATTTTGGTGACTATAATGAGGGTTATTAATAATAAAATCGATATAAGAAACGAAAAAAAGCCCTTATATTATCGAGATTGTCGCTTAATAACGCTCAGATATTACTACTAAGGAAAGGGGCCCTTACTAAGGCGTTGACAAAGGTATCGCCCATCAGCGGGCGTTTTTAACCAACTAATGAGCCAACATTTCACTTTACCACACGACAAAAAAATACCAGATTAATAAAAAAATAACCGAAAAACACCCTAAATTTAGGGTGACGTAAAAACGCCTTCATAATTCGCGGCGAGGATACGGGGGGCCCCATGGGTGATCCCTAGATCTAACTCCACTATGAGAAAAAGGTAGGTTCATTTCATTTTTCCACTCATCTTTATTTAACAAAGAATAAATTACTTTTAATAAAGAAAATCATATCATTAAAATAATAAAGGACCTGACTTATAATGGAAAACAATAAATTATTATTGGTTTCTATAGTTTTTCATATCAAGCTTAATGATTTCACGGGCCCTGTGTAGTGTAGTCATAGGTGGTCTATGGAATGAACACTCGGGTTACGCAAAAGCGGATGTGTTTAAGAAGCCCTAAACCCTATTTTATTCATATGGGAGCTTAGGGTGCTGGTCCCTGATAAGAAAAGATACCGACAAACTCACTCTAAGGGACTAAACGATAACTTCCGTGAGAAAGTGTATACTGCTTGTTTTCGGATTTTTAAATTGGTATGCATTTGGGTTAAAAATGGGACTGAAACTGTATGAATTTACGAACCGGAGTTTTATCGAGGGGCAAATCACTATTGAAGTAAATTGAACGAATGTTTTGATTTCGTGAAGTTCTTGTAAAGATGTACCTACATAATCACGTTGAAGTAAATTCACGCTCAAAATAATTTTAAAATAAAAAGTCAAGGCAATCACCGAACTCAAGTGTTTCAAGTCAGGTTTTGTGAAAACACTTTCGAAGTGACTTACCCCTCTGGTTTTACGAGCATATACTTAAAGTAAGGAGTATAATCCGGTTAATTACCATAAACCACCCGAATCTAATTTAACTTTCCAAGAAACACAACGACTTTCGAATATTTTTCGAATCATTTGTATAAAATGTCTAAAATATATTCCCAAAATTCAATTAGATCTAAGAGACTTATATAACTATGACGTCACCATGGGTGACCCCGAAACGTACGACCCCCAGCACCACAATTTTGGGCACGCGACTGCCTCGCTCTTTTCAATCTACTTGTGTGGTTTAGTCGCGTTCACGAGTATCCACCCAGTCAATCCAGGCACGATGCATGCAGCTCAGACTCTCGTATACTTCTCTTGTGTGTCTACCGTGACGGTTCGCCTTGACCCTTGGTCACCCTAACGGCCCGGGGTGGGTGATGTTGGGTATTGAATGGCGCTCGACTATACCTCACTTTCATTCTACCTTGCTTTAACCGCGGATTCGAGACACAAAAGTTAAAATTGTTGGTAACATAATTTCACCCTCCCCAGCATCCCGGACCGTTCCAGCGGAAGAAGAAGTCCAGGACTAGACCAACGCCATTCACGATTTTACGGTTCCACCGCGCCTAAGAGAGAGAAAGTTAAATTCGCGAAAAGTCTTTTCTTTGCCAAGTATTATCCGTTGGGTGAGCCCTTCCGTTAAAAAGGTGCCCTTTTATAATAGAACCCCGCAGATTAAATTTTTCTTTCTTTCTTCAAGATGGGCGACGGAGAAATATAACCCAAGAACGAAATAGTAGTAACATAATATTTTAAAGTGTACGCTAAACCGCACACAATTATGGTGAAAAACGTCTTAATTACATTAATTTCTAAGAAAAAAATCATAACAGAGCAAATTTCGTGGAAAGATTTTGAAGAGAAAACATTTATGAAACAAAAAACTACCATTTTTGTTAGGGTTTCCCGCGCAACACTGAGGAGTACCGCTATTGGACCTGACTGACTCGCCAATAGGGGTACTCCCCAGTGCTTTGTGGGAAAGCCTAACTTGTAGCGTCCATAACGCGCTGGCCTGGTGCTAAACAATATCCTCCCTTTAAAAAAAGACCAGTATCCACGTTCCATTTTAATAAAATCTATATTCTTCAGTTACAAGCTATTTGCACGAATACAAACGATGAGCACGCGCTAGCCACGCGTCTCATCTTCCAAAAAATAAAAATAAAAAAATCCCAAAAAATAACTATTACGCCAAAGGAGAAAAGATTACGGGGTTTTCGCCCATCCAACGTTATACGAATATTTATTTTTTAATAATTCCCCCTCCAATTAAAGTACGTTGGGCTCTTTATTACCCCGCGATGCTAAGGGAGAAAACACCCTCGGGGATGAAGAATGGACGACCTAAACGCTCTTGACGTGATACCGCACTCCAGATACCACCAGGACCCACACACATACACGGAGTACCACCACCACCAAGACTTTTTAACCATCAACGCCCGACTATTTAATTTTAATCATCTTTATCCCTTGAATATAAAATATTTCTTAAAGGGTCAGATTTTTTACTAGTGACGTTATTTTTCATTCTCCCTATTGCGCAATAATAGCAGTACCCGAAGTAAATATTTTCGAAGTAACGATTTCCAAACATTTTGCGTGCGCTATGAAATTTATTAACATTATTGTCATCCAGGTGGAATATTTAACTTCGTGATAATCAACCTTTACGATTTCTTAAAACGAATTATTTAACTAAGATTTTTTCAAAAGATATTTGGGACATATTTCCGGCGAGCTCTAAACTAATTTAGTTAGTTCCCTGACGATGACACAAAAGTAAAGCTCGGGGGTAAATTTCTCGATCAAAAAATGCGGTTTATTTTTTGGTTCGGGACAGGAACGCACCCCCCTCTGCGCAATCAAAAGTGGGTAGATGGTTTTTGATTATTTTTCAAAGGGGGTAAAAATTGGGGTGTCGACTGATTTCGACTCCATTTCATTCCTTATATTCGCCCCCTTTTAATCTCGTAAATCATGGAAGCAAGAACGGAGGGGGAAGGGAACGGCAAAAGGGGTACATTCGAAAATTGACTGAAAGATGAATTAAGAGTGTGATAAACTTATTAATTCGGTAAGCCTTTTGATTACGTGGGAGATTGATTCCGAAAAATCTCTCTCTCCCTCTCCCTCTTTCTCACCTACGCGCCAATTTCGTGCTGGCGCAATCGGAACGCTAACGTCATTTTAAAAGGTTTTGATTGAAACATTCTTGATCGATGATTTATTAAACATAGTATATTAAATTGTGACTTCTTCAAAAGGGGGAGTGAAATTTAAGCCTAATGGATCGACTTTATAAATACAAAACTGAACACCTAAGGTGCTGAACAGTTTTAGTAGAATATTGGATGAAGGGCATCTATAGAAATTAGGTAATGAACCGGCAACACTTGCTTGCAGCCTATCAATACCCCAATAGACCAATTCGATATAAATAAGAGGGAAAGACACGGGGGGTAAAACTCCACCTTCCATCTCGCTTTTTGGCGCCTGTATCAACCCCCTTTAATGTCCCCATACTGAGGGTTGCCTACCCCTTTTAAAAGCTAAATATGGGAAGTACTGTGTAAAACTGAACTGTAATCCTTTCTCTTTAGTGGAAATTTCGCCATCCTTATTTTCGTTTATATTATGGGCTGCACACGAAGCACACCATATCACTAATAAACGAACAAACGCTTCCAAGGTCACCAAAACTCCCTTCCTATAAGCTACGTTGTGTTTATATACCCTCACACGTAGATAAAAAATACTTCTGCAGTAAAACCTCGCTAAATTTTTAGCCTGGGGTCAAAGGATTTAGATTGAAACTGAACATGAGGGAAAGCATTAAATATTTTCTAGAAAAAAATATCCCCTCCCACCCATTAATCATGAAATTCAATAAGTAATCTAGAAATCAAGTTTTGATCTTTTTTTTTTTATTTTTTTGGTATTAAAAATTCAACGAACTCTTTTGATCGGGAACTTTTAATTCTTATTAAAAAAACGGCTGGTCGTTTTGAAAGTTTTTCGGCAGCACCAGGGTTTAGTTTTAATTTAGTGTCAAAAAAGGTATAGAGCTCGCGTCAAAATAAGCCCACTATTAATAGCTTTTAAGAAGACGTTATCTCAAATCATATTTATATATATACGGGCCATCAAAAATTCCAAACGATCAACGATTTATAAATTGAGAAAACGCCAAAATCATTCATCTTGTCTTTAAAAACTCCCTTAATTCCGTAAGTTTTTAAGGATTAGCTAGATTCCCTTATACGGTCCTGTTAACGTTTCCCCAATTTATTTTTTAATCAATGATTAAAAGCGCATTAAAAGGCGGTTATGAAAATAAATCGAATGATCTAGTTTCGATTAAAAAAAAACTGAAGAAACGTTCGATGGTGGCAGTTGAAATAATTAGGTCAGAATAAACATAAGTAAGTATTAATTACGCCACAGATTAGATTGACTAATAAAATCTTATTAAAATTAATCAAAAAAATGATTTGATTGGCTAACAACAACAGGGTTGAAGATTTATTGATTGAATTAGATCAGATTAGCTAAGAAGGTCCTTGGTTTAATTAATTATTCGAGCCCATTTAGTGTCTTTAAATGGAGTAGAAAATAAGTCCAGAAATCGTCAGCGAACACAAGTGACGACATGTTATTCACGCAACTACCGTCCAATTCCTAAGGACTTAAGAGAATTAAGACAAGGAGGGTTGCGACCCATTTTAATCAGTGGTTTAATCTGTGCTCTACAAAACGAGACGGGGTTAAACTTCAAAACATGGTATATAAAACTATGAAACAGCTTAAATTTTTTGAGTCTACCTGGCGCGATGGTCCGCGGTGAAAGGTTAACTTTAAAGATAAAGATGGATAAAATGGAACTGGAAAATTCCTCAAAATAAAGTGATATCATATTAAACTATCAGCGTCAGCGTGATCTATGTTTTTGCCCTGTTTAATCCACTTTTACCCAGACCGGGTGGGTGAAAAAGTTTCAACCCCGGTAAAATGCAACCCTGGTTCTAAGTATGTTTATTATCACCGAAAAAACGTTTTGCGAATTAAAAATTTGTTCATTTCAATTTTAATTTGACTTCGAACAAAGAGGATAAAATGAAGGGGAGTTGAAGCTAGCCGCTTTGGCAAGACATTTTGTTAGTTCTCACTTTTCTTTTTGTTTATTTACTGAAATCGAGTAAATACCCCCACAAATAAAAGAAAGAGAGAATACAAAAAGGCAAAATACGAGAAAATAATAAATGAAACAAAACGTAACGATGGACGGTTTACCATATTTTTAACTAAATCCACGGGAACATAAACGTTGAGGCCTTCATGTTAAGAGTGGCGCACATTACAGCTTGTTAGTAAAGAAAAGGGCACGATGGCATTTTGTTGGCTACATGACTGACTTGACTACATAGAGAGGAGGAGGATGAGGAGAAAGATGATGAGCGCGCGAGAGGAGAGCTGATGGAGAGGTGGAATTAAAAAACGCTCGACGGCGGAACTTTCTATAAATGACTTAAGGAGGCTTATCTTGATAACGGGGAAAGGGGGAGAGGAACGCGAATCGTTTAATCACCTCGTAATCGAGGAGAAAAGAGCGAAGAAACAACTTGGCGCTAAGAAAAAAAAATGTTTTACACTTTCCTAATCAAAATTGAAACGGGGGAAAAGAAATTTCTCTCTCTATCGCTAGCTCTCTCTCTTCCTTCATTTCGATTTAATATTTGAGCACGAATTCACGCCTACTAACCTCGCTTGGCCCGACGATATTTGGGAAAGCAAAAATAAAAAAATATATATATATATATTTCTAAATTCTAAATTCCCTCACCCCTCTTTAAACAACTTTTAATGTTCTTGATGCAATATATGTTAAAGAGCAAAATGAAAAAGAAGAAAAAAATGTTTCTAAAGTTAAAGATTATTACCGGGAGGGGCCTCGAACCAGTGGATTCCACGTCGATGATTGAAACGATAACTTTTGATATTTTTTTTTATTTTTATATACATTCATCTTAACGTTTTTAAATTAAAAGAATTTAAAATTCTATCTTTCGCAGCTAGGCCTAGGCATCAGCGCGAATATTGCATCTCTTGCCCCTTTTCTTCTTATTTAAGTTTTAAGTAAAAATGAATTAATCGCCATGAATGGAAATAACCCAGGGTTTAATATTTATGGGCACTTTAATATTAAAGGAAAGCTGAAACACCCAAAATGTCTAATTAACTTGGTAAAATTATTTTCTTGATTTAACCATTTTTCATTTCAATGTTATATTTCCGACTTATTCAGGCTTTCAATTATCCCACTTTATTTATTTCTCAGAATTTCGTGGCTAGAAATGTATAGTTCCAAAACTACAAGTAATAAGGCAGGCCATTTAATTAATTGTGATTCGGATTAATAAATTAGATTTAATCACGGTTCAATAGGACTGATAAAAAAACGCCATTTAATACCTAAGGATTCAAATACAAACTCTGGTATAAAAAATATTTTAAATATTTTAAAATAAAACTATTGCAATAATATTAAGTCCCTGCTGATGCCGGATTGCAATAATATTAAGTCCCTGCTGATGCCGGACCTTGTAGAAGGAAAAACCGTGTGATTTATACGATGAGCTAAATAAAATTGGTTTGATTTATTGTTTCACTATCCCTTTGATTAAAATGAATACGATGTAGAAAGAAATCTTAAAAAGATTTTTACAAGCGGGAGTGTTTCTAGCTGGGTTGGGGGAGAGAAGAAACATTTCAAAAACGTGCAGTAAAAGTAAAAAAATAACAATCGTGCACCTGCGAAAGCGGGGGAAATTAAAGAGCCGTCAGTAATCTTGATATTTTGATAGATTAAGAAAAAGATATACCTATAACTATATTCAGAAAAACGAATCAAAATTATAATCCCCCCCCCTATTTCATAATACTAAAGTTAATGTATGTATATTTTGGATTATGTTTTGAATGAATAGCTATATGTAATTCAATACTGAATTTCTAACAACATATTCTGAATTAAAACAAAGAGAAAGGTTTTCTGTGTATATTGTGTAATTAATAAACAGTGCCTTTGTTAAGAAAAAATAAAAGAGAACTAATACGGGGTATTTCTGAAATTAAGGGGGATGTTCTTTGGGCGATTTTGAGTCGAAAATGTTCTGTGACATTTTGTCGTCCGGGCCACTGTTTTCGAGTTAAGATTGTCCTGAGTATTATACGGATAACCTCTTAAAAATTAAGAAACTGATTTAGACAATGATTTCTAATTTAATTAAGGCGTCATCAATAAAACACTCAAATCATAACTCGAAAACAGTGACCCGGACGGAAAAATATCATAGCAAAATATGAAAAAATACAAAAAACCTTTCAAAACTGTGAATAAATTCACCATGACGTACCTCTATGGTTTCTTTAAATTCATCTTCCCTTTATAACCCCAACAAATAAACATACCGACCCCAAAAATTAAAAATGCATAAATTCCCTTAAAAAGTAATTAAAAAATACCGAATCGTAATTTCCCATTAAATATTACCGAAAGCGGGGGGATGAAAAATGGGGAAAACTATTCGAAATTTATTGAAGAGAAAATTAAAAATATATAATTGCAATTTATAAAATTTATTTCTCTAAGAATTTCTTATTTATTTTTTCAATAGATATACACTAGTTACCTTCCACATGCACACTTCTTTTTCACCCACCCTTACCTATAAATTAACTTTAAATTAAAGTGAAAGATAGTGAAAGGTATTTTAATATATGTATTTTTTCTGCTTGAAATATCGTAAAAATTGGCCGGTGATAATTTACATAACAAAAAGGAATTCTGGAATTTATGTAATATATAAAGATGGGGAGGAGGAGGAAGGGGGAGGAAAAGATGGAAGATGAGGATATATTCAATGAAATATTAAAAAGGAAAGGAAAAATTCATAGAAAGTTTCTTTTTTTATAAAAAGGGACGTGTTAGCTAGATTATATTTCTAGTGGCGCTTGAAATTAAGTCGTAAATCGAAACCATAGTCTAAGAAAGACTTTTTAACATGATTCAAAACGTTATTAAATGCCATAAGGAAGAAATTTAAATGTCTTTACTTTTGAATTTATTTATTTCATTCAATATAAAACTGGTTAGAAGAAGAAAAAAATAAAAATTAATACGAAAAGTTTTCCTCTAAAAACTAAGACTTGGGATTTATCTAATAGATAAAATTTAATCGGGCTTATTTAGTAATTGAAGTGTTAAGTAAATAATTTTTGACAAAATTAAATATATCAAATTGAAAATTATAATTTTCCTCGAAATTATTGTTACTAATTTTACACGTTATTCTGTAAAGGTAGAAATTAGATTTGAATTAGCGTCTAAATATTCATTTATTTATTTAATTTTATTTTCATATCTGCCAATTTCCTTTGTTATTATTTACTAACACACATATTGATTCTGATAAAAATTGATTTAAAGATTTCCCGTTCAAGGCATCAAACTTAAATAATCAAAATAATTTTGAATTCACTTTTAAAATATTACGGATAAGGTTCTTCAACTGAACTGAACTGAACAGATTACGCTTATTTTACGAAACGCAAACTCAATATTCCTTAAAAGTTAATATTATTTTGAGAGGTCTGCTAATATTTTGACAATCCATTTCTTACAAGCGATAAAGGAAAGAAAATATTTGAGAACTCAAAAAACCAAAAAAAAGGGCAAACCCTGCTAGGAACGCTCTATTATCTTAAATAAATTTGAAAAATTTAATTGAATTAGATGATTTAATCACGACAAAACGTGGCTGGAATGCATTTCCTACGCTTCATAAAGCACGACAATCGAGTATAAAAGAGAGAAAATCTCTTAAAAATGATAGACTTGTAAAAACAACGAGCTAAGATATGTCGTGATGGCGCTTGATGAAGCCAATATCATAAAATAATACACAGGGTGTTTCTGATAAGTCTGCCATAAATTAAGGGGATGTTCTTGTAACATCTATCTCCATTTTGCCGTCCGGACCCCTGTTTTCCAGTTAAGATTTGAGTGTTATAGGTACGACCCCTTAATTAAATTAGAAATCATTGTCTAAATCAGTTTCTTAATTAAATTTAAGGGGCCACTCGTAAAATACTTCTTACAATCTTAGCTTGAAAACAGTGGCCCAGACAGAAAAATGGAGATAGAAGTTACATTTTCTCCTTAATTTATGGCAGACTTATCATAATATAGATCTGCACCGTAGGAATGTACACACATACACACGAATAGCTTAGATTCTCAGTCCCCAAAAATAATATAGTAAAGTTTTTTAAAAACGGGATAAAAACTATAGTCTAAAACAAACAGAATCGAACACGATCTCACGATTCGACGAAATATTTTGACTGTAGCTCAAAACTACTATAACTTTTGAAAGAAAATTTCCCATAAAGTTTCATATTATATAGTTGGCCCAAAGCCATATCATTAGTAAATTGAATCTAAATAACATAGAGTATAATATGATTTAACTTATAAAGGGAAAATAAATATAATGAATCGACGTAACCCCTTATAAGCCTCTCAGTGCATACATGCACACTTAATACCCCTTTACTTCATTATCCCTTTACTAAATAAAACATAAAACCAACTCATAACCCGAGGTATAAATTCTTAATGTTTATTTAGATAAATTATTTCGGGTTATTTCTAAATTCTATAAAAATTGTTGTTTTTGACCTGAGCTTTTCCGTCATTTTTGGGGGAAAAAGCAGAAAAAGTAAATGAAATAAATTATTCCAGGCAATATCATTACTAATTTCTAAATAAAGGCGACTTAAGTAAAGACTGGTAAGGATTGGTTGGTGGTGCCTAAGTGTTACTGAAACACCTCTCTAGAAGAGATTGGGGTAAAACGGAGGACTTTTATTGCACGAGATATATCAGTCCAAGGAATATAAATTTGGTTAAGATGTTGCCAAAATTTTCTCGCTTCGCAGTTCTCGCCTTTGCTATTTCAAATACAGTAATGGCATCCTTCTGCCTTTAACTATATAACATTCTATAAATGGTTAACACGGAGTGTCACTACTCTACACGGCCGAATGAAATATATAGGAGCAGCTGCTTCGAGGCGCGTGGTAAGAAAGGGAATTTATTTTTTCTTTTACTCTTCTTTTTAAAAGATTGGATAGCGTACATTAAATAAAAGAAATAGGCGATTAGAATAAACAAGCTTGATGGAGGGCGCTCGATATATCGCTCATTCTGACAGTATTTATACAAACTGAATTGGCGCCCATGGTGCGGGCGTGCCTACTACGCCACACGGAGAAATTAGAATCAAATATCTCCCCGAGTAAAATTTAAGTCTGGAGCTTCCAAAATTAATGGAGAAGGTGGGTGACGTTGGTAACATTGCATCCAGCTTTCACCCTCTCTAAATGTAAACACGATCATTGGAAACTGTGGTATAATTTCTGTTGGCTAGTTTAATAGTATCACAACAAGCCTGTGACTCCGAATTCGATGAAATTAAGGGGGTAAAACTTTGCCTTCCATTTAGCTTTTCGGCGCCTGCGCGCTAGGGTTTTGGGTTCAGAGAGTGACCAGAGACGGCAATGAGTCAACCCGATACTAAGGGTTGCCTACATCCTTTTTACGTCGAAGAGGCTTACTGCCGGACAGGAGTTCAAAAATGGAAGATGAACTCAGTGGCGAAAGGTCGGTCCAAGACAGGATTATTCAACAATTGTATGGGAAGTAGAAGAACTTCGTGACAAGATATTTACTTATAATCAGCACTTTCTTATAACTACAGACACGAGGAACATCTGAATATGATAAACATGAAGATGCCATGAACGGTTTCACGTCAACTAATGGGCTTCATTTATTATTATAGGGGGTATCCACTCAAGTCGCTCAACGTAATAGACCATTTCGATGTAACTTAAGAGGGAAAGCACAGAGACTGCAATGTATCAGCGCCATTGTACGTTTCGATACCGAGGGTTGCCTACCCATTTTACGTCGAAAAGTTCTATAAGTCTACTAAAGGATTACACGTGTCCAGGGAATCTGAATTCTAGAGTGATTATCCCCTTATTCAAGATATGACTGAAGAAGTTATACATAGCAGACGATTTTTCATTTCTCAAAGACTCCAAGCTAAACTCATCTATTATGAATGCCAGGAGTTTTAAGAAGCTCTATAAGTTACGTTTATTTCCGATTGCTTTTTCTGTAAAACGACAGCGTTTTTACCCACGCAGGCCGGTAACCCCTCTAACTACTATCTTATTTTTAAAATGACGAAAATTAAGGGGAGTTGTTACTAAATGGGAAACATTTCTATTTTTTTCCTTCGCGTATTTTCCATTTGGTAAAAGATGCGAAAGAAAAAAGAAAACAATAACAAAGCAAAGGCGAGAAAAGTGTCGACATTCATTTCTTGACTATTTGCCAAAAAGTATCGTTTTTTCTTCAACACGGTTTTTCCGAAACGTGAAGTTTCACCGAACAGTTTTGATTTTCAACTGTCAGCGAGACTAAAAACTACCCATAGTTTGTTTTTCCTTCAGAACCAATAAATTCAAAAAGCTCAAACGCTCTATTACTAATTGCAAATTCAATTACGAAATTAGGAATATTATTTGGCAAAGGCCTAAGAATAAGCCTTAGCTTTCTTTTTTATTTTTAAGAAACAAAAGTGACTGACGTTCGGAACAAAGATCCCTGATAAGTTAATAGAAGTAATTTGAAGAAAGATTCTGTCCTGTATTGTGATTTCAAAATCAAAATGTCTACATTTTAAACCTCATGTGACGTAATAATGCTACGATGAATTCAATGGAGGACAAAGTATTCCTTTGAAAACAAATAACCGATTAAAATGTGTTGTATTATCAATTTAAAACTATTGCAGATGAAAATTAGCTAACAAGGCAATAAAACTAAAGAATAGGCCATACATTAACTCGGCCGCTTATCTATAAAATTATACCCAACTCTTTCAGAAATTGATAAGGGGAATATATCAAAATTCTTTTATTATATAAGGGGGGTTAGAAACACAGAAAAACCTTTTCATCAAATTATATTCTAGACCAGGGATAACTTGATTTGAGGCCATCAAGCTCTCTTTTTACCCCCCCCCCTTCCCCCGTTAGATAGTATTATTAAATATAAAAATCTTGCTTATATTAACCTTTTTACTATCAGTCAAACCAAACGTGGCAGCAATTTTATGGAACTTTGTAATCGAAAGATGTTGAAAATAATCCGCTCGACTACAATTATAAAATGAGCACCAGCTTTTATTAATTGTCTAGTTACGTATCCGCCTTAATATAAGATAAGGGGAAACTAAGTTTGAAGCTTAATTGAAGTTCATTAACTGAAGTAAAACACGACAACCCAAGATGACCGTCATATTTAATGTGATTATAAACAAACAATACCCGGGCAGCGCTCAGTGTGAACCCATTTTTCCTAATAGTGTAATGTCAGTGTCCCAACTTGACTAAATTAAGCTCATTGAGGAAATAACGTGGGGTGCCAATAGTCTATCAGAAGTTTATAAGATATGTTCCATACGTTTGTCACAGAATTGACGTAGGTAAAACGTCACAGATTCTCGTAAAGTGATGTCTGGTGAGGCGCTGTCAAAGGGTTAATACAGACTAAATAGGAAGATGGACTGCAAAAGCGAGTGTAGTCAATTCTCGCGTTGTTTTCGAACTAGTTCTCAGTAAGTCTCTAGCATTACGAAGCATGGGTCGAGTCATACTTATGGAATCATAAACTTATAGTCTATTCAGGACAAAGTTATGATGGCTTAAAAATAGTAGTAGTATTCTATTTATTGTACCCACTTCATGAACTATAACTAGACCCCATAGATTTAAACTTCTGTGCAATTGTCAGATCCTCTGTCAGCTAAGGGACTACAAAAAGGGGCCTCCGTATGTCATAACTTCAGATAACAGACATCATACTTAATTGACTAAATTTCATTGGTGATAAGGGTTCACAATTTATTTTATCAAAGAAGCTGCTATATAAAAATGAAAATGTTTCTTCATTAATCCAGACTTAAAACTACCTATTCAGCATTTTAATAAAAATTCTTACGTAATAATCCGATATCACAGTTATAAAAATTACCAGTTTTAACTCCCTATATTTTTTATAGGCAATAAAATAAAGTTAGGTAATCATTTCCTTGTGATCTTCAAAAGTTTTGCAATTACACGCAACTGTTATTATATTTAATCAGGCAGAATGGGTAAAATAATTTAGTGAGGAAAGAGTTAAAGGATTACAACTAAGCCTTGGAACTGAATCAAAACGAAACTGACTTTCTAAAATTCCAAAAATTCCATAAGGGAAGCAAACACAATATAGTCTGAAAACTATATCTTGAAAATTAACTTAGCTATTTTTGACATCACAAACAATAGAAGAAAAATTGGGCATGGCAAACCTTGAAGAAAATCACCTGGGGGAAACAATTGTTGTAAGGTCTAAATTGTCCTTTTCCAAACATTCCAATCTTTAAAACTTTTTACTTGAAGAAAGAACATCCAAGTTAAAAAAAGAGCAAACACATTTAACAGCTTGGTGCTAAAAGATATACACAACACAATATTCCAAGAAAAGACCCAAATTCGCATAAAGGATAGATAGATAGGGTGGATTTGCTTGTTAACTCTAAAAGCCGGACGGTTAAGAATAAATAGTCTTCTTTATAGAAAGAATTTTAGGCCAGTCGAGGACACGAGGTACCCATCCCAAAAAATCCCCGACAAAATTGAATTCTTTATCGCATCCCAACTTAAGTAAGCAACAAAGACAAAGCTATTCCCGTTTATTGATTAGCCCCTTATAACTCGTAAGGAACTACTTTGATACACGAGGTAATCTTAAGGTAGAACAGACTAGACATCCTCCCCCCAAACAGTACGCCATTTCCCACGTCCCATTGGGCCTATATTTAGAAAGACGCGAGTTTTTAAGGGGTCGGACATTTACTGTCCTTAAGTTCAGGAAGAGATTTTTCAAGTTGCTTAACAGTAACGTAAAATAACCCAAAATGTGTCCTTGAACGGCCCGGGTAGGCAACCCTCAATATTGAGACATACAAAAGGGTTGACCCATAGCTGTCACTGCGCACTCTCTGGTCCCAAAAATCCTAGAGCGCAGGCGCCGAAAATCAACATGGAAGGCAAAGTTTTACCCATGTGACTTTCACTCTCGGCTACATCGAAGAGTCTTATGTCCCCATCGCGCCTCACCTTGACAAGTATCCGACCTCACGACGCATACTTAGATAGAGTCCCATCTCAGCTGTCCCAAATGAAAGAAAAGCTTTCCCCTGTCCCGAAATTTTCACTGGCGAGTCGCGCTCCGACTTTGATCTACACGCTACAATACCCTTAGCCATATATATCTGTCAAACTCGGTAAAGATATTCTGGATAGCAATAATATAAAGAGACCCCCACCAAAGTATTATTTAGCAAACCTCTGGTTTAACTCCACTAAAAGATTCGGGCAGGTACATATACCTTTTGTTTACCATTTTTATAATACCTTGACGCCGAAGTGTAATCTCTCGGTGCCCATCGAAAAAAGCGTCCCAAGACGCAGTAATGGCAGTCATATACAATTGAAAGTATTACTACCTACTAAGACATAACACTGGGTGCCATTCCTCTATCTTAGATTTGAGGGGGAAAAGGCTTTTAGCGAGGGTTAGGGAACCCACTATCTAACCTAACCCGTAAGTTTATAGGAAAATGGGGGACACAAGGGGAAAGTAGACGACGCCATTGAAAATTCTCGCCGCTGGCCATCTATAATTTTGGTTTTATCACCCTCCCTCTTTCACCATGAACTTTGACCTCATCCCACCCCGAGAGAAATGAAAAAGAAGTGATTTGGGACGACTAAAAATAGTTTTTGGAAAATTTTTCCAGATAAAACTTAACAGTGGCCAATAGGGGCGGCGGCGTTTCTCTTTTTACACTCCTCTCTATGAATCTTTGGAAAAAAAAAAAGAAAAAAAAAATCATTCCAGGGTCAAACTAGTTAACCAACGCTACTTGGCAGTAACGTTGGATGATAAAGAATGGTTTAAAGATAACCGTAGATAAAGAGTCTCCACTTGGCTTTATCAAAAGAGACTAGTAACCATAGGGGGAATAATAGGGGGACCAAACAAAGACCCCTTCCTCGGAGGAAACTTCCTTTGGATTCTGGACTGGAATAAGAGGGGATGATGATGTCGTATATAAATAAAAATCTCTCCTCTTTCAGCCTCCTCCCCCATCATTTTTATCCCAACGTGTTTCCAAGAAAACTTTTTAATCCTTCACCGCTCTTTTTTTGTTAGAAAATGTTAAAATTGAAGGGAGGGGACGCCCCAACATAGTTTACTTAGAAAATGGAACGCCATTTTGATTTAAAGATTACAAAGGGATTTTTTTTTATCAAAACTGAGAAAAAGTGCTAGATTTCGAAATTTTCTATTTTTATTCCTGCACCTGCAATAAAATGAGGGGTGAATAAAGACAGAAACCACGGGGGGGGGAACCAGACGTCACCGTTTTTCTAGCCAATGACTGGAGGAGCTGATGCTGAATTTACCTTCAAAATGGGGAATGAACTGACTGAACAATATTACATCATTTAGGTTCCACTGATGATAGAAACAATACAATAAAGGGGCTAAAATAACTTCCATCCTCCAAATAAACACACCATAATGGCGGCAGAGGGTGAACCTCTGGTCAAATGGTCAAATCTCTATCGTAACTAAATGCATGGCTATATAATTGGGCAATTAATTAAGCTATTTCTTGAAAAGGATACTATAATATCGGTTCCTTAAATTCAAAAATTGTCAAATTGATGACGCCAAGTTGTGGCAATAACCCCCAAAAAATTCCATACTAAAATTGTTCAGCTATCGATGCAACATTAATCCCACCCGTGGTGATGTGGAGAAACCGAGGGGATGTCAAAGAATAATACATATCCCAATAGGAAATTGAGAACAAACCCATGAGGCATCATGGTGTTTATTTCTCAAAAATGAAACGGGAAATTGAAGGATTGGGTCAGTCTCATTATAATCGGCCACTATAACATACGCTTTCCGTAAGGGGTGATATCAAAATGATCTTTTGAAAAAAAATTCGATGGCGAAGAAAATAATTTTTGTGTTCTTTTCGGTTGAATTCGAGGGGCTAATCACTCCCAGATTCACCGATTATTGGTTAACCAGTTAGGTTTTTGATTTGGTACCATGACCCCCTCCCCAGTGATCAAAACCCAAAACCTAACCTAATATAACCAGATTTAACCTAAACAAATCGAACCTATAAATAGATTTTTCTTAATTGGGTTTATGGCGTTCCACCTGTGTTGCCAGACCGTTGATGAGGCATAGAGGAAGGCTTCGAACCAGAACTTAACCTGAACTAACCAAAAACTATGGAGGTCGCAAGATAACCCAAACCCCAACCTTATCTACCCAACCAAATTTAACCCAAACCAACCCAAAACAGCGTAGGTCGGTTTACGTCATACCCATATTAACTGTAATACCTTTATTAAAGGTATTCACCCTTTACACGAGTGACTGGCCCCTCGACTGCATTTCAAAAGTAACGCCAATATTCCCGGGTCAAGATGATACTGAATGCATGGCTTCCAACCTTGTCATTTGAACCCGTAGTCCATACGTTTTACCGCGGTATTCACTTAAGTTGCACCACATACCGTAGGAAACTGGGTAGCCGGCTCACCACGGCTTCCGTACGCGGGAATTCTTAATTATATCGAAAAAAGGCATCGAGCAGTAAACCCCCTCTTATCTAGTAAAACCCAACAAAACAAGCCCATAACCCCCCAAAACTATATATACGAAAAAAAAAGTGTTTTCTTTCGCTCTATAAGAGGGTTTTTGAAATAATCAGAGGGGTGAATGGGTGTTATCCTGGGCTATCTGGCGCCGTCGCCATTCTAGATGACGGCAAAAGGGAAGGGATATAATGGTTCATCTCATCTTCAGAATTCAGTAATTATAAAAGTAAGGTAGAATGATTTATTTTGGTAATGTACGGCTTAGCGTGCACTGTATCCTTAAACTGAGGCGAACTTTAGCGGCGTAGCCAGCCGCCTTTGCCCACCGCAAACTCTGACCCCGAGGTACACGTTGCGCCTAAAACCCTAGTTGGTTGAAGTAGAGGTGTCGAACACTTCGATAAATCAGGTTGGTGTGCTTACTTTAATTTAGGCATTAACAGTTGAAGGGGCACGAGTCAAGAATATTTTAAACGAAACTCACTTAAATTACGCGTTAAAACTGACAGGAAAAGCCAACAAGATGTTTTGTTTTAGTTAGGACTTTGGACCTTGATTGTTAAAATACGAAATTAGTAGTTAAGTCAACATTGTAAGTTACTTGGGAAGTGTCGGACACCTCGGTTTAGAGACCTACAAAAATGCCTAGAGGGGTGGAAAAAACAAAAGCTCTTCCCTATGAACTGTCCCATCGTGAAAAAAAAAGAACCTATTTTATATTTTACCCTAATATTCTGCCCATGGCAACCGCTACTGGTGACGGCGGTAGCTACTTTTTTAAGCATACCCTCCAATTATTTTTTATTTTAAATTTATTTAAATTATAATTTTCCACACTGGTTTTTTTTTTCTTACTCACTAAGTTACTGATGAAGAAATTTACTCTTAAAGATGTAGCTACTAGTCTACTACAACCGCAAGAAGGGCTCACTCAAAACTGGTCTAAAAGGGATATACAGTCACAACACGTGTAACAGGTGCAAGTCTATTCTAGCGTAAGGGGAACGGGGATTTTAACAATGATACCCTCCTAGGGGGTCAAGAGAGCCTTCACGAAGGTCAAGGCATTTTTTAACAACAAAAAAGAACGACTTTCTTTTCTTCGATTCATCTTAACTTTGGAATTATCAACGCCTATTTGACCTTTTGTAAACTCCTTTTGGTCTGGTATAAGTTTGACTTGTCCCGTTGTGAATGAATATTATGACGTCATGGTTAGTGTTTAAATGTCAAAACGGGAAACACAATTTCACAGGTGATGTATAACGTGGAATCAAATTGGAAATTTCCGAATTTATAGTTTTGATTATCAAATTCCGTTAACTAACCCTGGTCTAACCTAAAAGTAACCGAAACCTAACCCTATCCTACTCTAACTTAAACTAACCCTAACCCTTCTTAAACTATCACACACTTAATACGATAGTCAGGTTGTCGTCTTATCTTTAAACTATAGGGTCTAATACCTCAAAATGACTTATCAAAACCATAATTAATTGAAATGAATCATTGTCAAATTACTCACCACACTCCCGTCTAAATCGGACTCCTGGTTGTCCATCCTGAAGGCAGGAAGTGGTGCTCTATTTTTCACCCGAATTTTGAACGTTTATCACAAAACCTTGGTAGACATAAAACAGTTCGTCGACCAAAAAAATTATAAAATCCCGAAATGTAGCACACTCTTCCAAAATAGACTAAAAATGTTGTCTTCTCTCTTCGCGTTTTTCAAAAACCGTAGTGATTTAATCGAATCAATCCCGATTAAACGAATGTTTTCGGAGGCTGAGGAGCAAAGAAGGAAGAAGATGCGGAAAGATTTCTTCTTGAAAGCGCGGGAGATCCGAGGTTTGAAGGAAACGCGCCAAACTGATGCTGCACCGACGGCGGTTAGAACGTGAGATACGCGCGGTCTCCGTTGTCGATTCGAAAATTTTCTCCCGTCATGCCTCAGGCAAACTGGGCGCGTTATGCTTTTACGAGAAATTTCCGCGTCGAGGCGCTGAATTCGGAGTTGGGAGTGCGCGGAGTTCGAAGGTAAAACCCCCGGTTCTTCCGATTGGCCGTATGTTCAACGAAAAAGACCCAATCCGAAGCGATCCAGCCTACGGCTTTAACCCGGTCCCGCGCCTCGATTACGCGCGCAGACCGAATCGAAAATATAAAACCACTAAAGATAAGGGGAAAAAATTAAATAAAAATTTTAGGGAGGAATCAAATTAAGAAAAAAAATATTCCAAAAAAAAATATATAAAAGGGGGTATGAAAATTTCGGGTTTTTAGCTTGGCTCGTACCATTCGTAAAGGCGGGCGAATCTCTTGCAAATTTTGGGAGTCTTCTCTCCCAGTCTCTCCTAGATGAAATTAAAATGAAAAGCCGAAAGGGGTCGTTAGTCATCAGTCTATAAACCTGCTATGGGTTTGGATTATCTATTATATTTGTAATTATAATTATTAATTAAGGGGAATGGGACTAGGCGTTTATTATTAGAAGTAATTAATATTAGGGATCGGATTGCTCTTCGTCGTACCTTCAGTTTTTCACATGCAAGAACAAAATATAACGATGGCGAAGTGCAATTAATGAAGAAATATCTAGCCTATTTGTTATCCGCTCTTCACGAATAGTTATTTTACTCATGTTTGACGTGAAATTAATTAAAAGTTTCAGCGTAATGAATTAAGTCTTGTTTCCACGAGACACTTATTTGGCACCGTTTTGGAAGGCCTAACCCATGCGTGTTTAAAAATAATAATATCATTTTCCCATATCATGTATGATTAACAGCGAAATGTTACATTTCGACCGTTACAAAACTGCATGTTGACAACGGTTTCAAAGTATCTCGTGTAAACGCGGCTTTATAATCACAAACCCGATTAAAGATATTAAGAAAATCCCGTCAGGGATTTTCTATTTATACTCAATCCGAAATCATAATGTTAAACTCTATGGAGCTTAACATTATGAGGTGGAAAAATTTTTGCGAGTTAGACCCAAGGTTTCGCGACCAAGGGGGTACACTTTTTTCACAGCCTAACTTTACAGCACTAGCAAAGGCTGAAAAGGTATAGTATCTCATTTCTCGTAGTGTAAGGTTAACTTGGCCTTTTTCAAAAAAATATTTTTAAACCACGCGCTAGCTCACGCGCCAGCACGCGCAGCATTTCAATAAAAGTTTCAATTCAAATCTCGCGCTTAATTTCACCATTTTGATTCTCTAATTAAGTTCACGTGATTTTTTTTAAAACTTTTTGGGCCTATTTTTTGTCTTTCTAAGCCTAATGTTAAATAATCACAAAGAAATAGTTGGAGAATTTTTATAATTTTCACATGGTTTCAACGAATATTTAGCATAGTGTGTTTTTATACAGTGCATTGTATTATCCGACCATTCCAATTTCCAAATGTAAGTTACGATTTAGTGAAATAATTAGTCTTAAAAAAATTGGACGATTGAGTTTGACTATTCCAGAACTAATTTATTCCCAAATAACGTTTCTCCCCAAAAAGGGACAGATATTATACAAAAACGAGTTTTGCTTCGCAGTCCTTAAAAAACTGCATTTATACACAATCCGCGACACTTTTTCAAACCCACAAAGGGCCAGAAACTAGGAATTATTATACTGTATTTATTGCAATTTGAAATGAAGTTTAATCGATATGAGAAATTTGGTTTTAATTGCGTAGTTCAAACATTTGTTATGATTAGAAATTTTACAACAAAAACGGGTATAAATGCGGCGTTTTGGAACAAAGAGCTAAATCACGGACGATTATGACTCGAGTTCGAATTGAAGTTTAAAACTTATACAAGATGTAACAACACACATATGAACATCTTTTCTGAATGTATGATAAAGGTCAGAAATACTACACTGCTTTTAAAGCCACAAATCAGAATGCGGGACCTCATTTTAGGAGTAGTAAAGCGACATTTTACTCGAAATAAGTGTTCTTCTTATCTGTTCCACCCTGAAAAATTAAAATGCTAAAAGCTCATTTTGTATTTTTTCGCCTTAATTATTTGACAGGGTTAAGTTTTTACGGGAACAGATTCTATATAATTTCATACGTGAAAATCTAAGCTCCCTTTATCTCGAAACGCCGCATTTAAACCCGTTTTTGTTGTAAAATTTCTAATCATATAACAAATGTTTGAACTACGCAATTAAAACCAAATTTCTCATATCGATTAAACTTCATTTCAAATTGCAATAAATACAGTATAATAATTCCTAGTTTCTGGCCCTTTGTGGGTTTGAAAAAGTGTCGCGGATTGTGTATAAATGCAGTTTTTTAAGGACTGCGAAGCAAAACTCGTTTTTGTATAATTGTATATTTGAAGTATATTAAAAGTCAATACGCGGAGAGTATTCAAATAGGATATTCTGACGTCATCGCGCGTATAAGTTCCGTTTTGTCTCATCACCTGTTATTTAAAAAAAAAATTATTTCAGGGTTCATACAACTTTTGGAAAAAGGATTTCCTTGAGTTTTCCAAGTTTATTCCCATATATTTCCCTGAGTTTTCCAATGGGATTTTTTTTTATAGTTGAAGCAACTTCATCAGAGCAAACTTACTCAAACCTCACAAATTCCCCTAATTTTCCTGAATTTTACTAAAAATTCTACATTTCCCTGAGGTTTTTTGTCAACTATTTATTTCCCTGAGTTTTCCAAGTTTGTCTGAACCCTGTATTAGACTTGGATGCTGATTTTAAATTGTTTTCTCGGTGAGAAAATTGGATTGGGAATAACTTTACTTATAATTGGTTTCAAAATAAGTTTTAAAATAATTTATTCCAATATTAATGGGGTTGATTAAGAGGCAACAGCGCCCAGACGTATTTCGTCAAGCGAAAAATATAAGAACAAGAGTTTTGGTAAACAATATCATAAAAAAGATGAACGATTATCACGAGTTCATTCTTTTAAAGTTGAAAAAAATGAGGGTGTAAGCACAGGGTCATTGACATTTTAAGAATATACAATATTATTAAAATTCAAGTGTATACACGCCTATGGATGAGTGGAAATTTATTGATAAATCTTCAAATTTAAAAAGAACAAAAATATGTATTTTCCCATTTGAATAAAGTTCAAACATCGCGCATTTACAGTTAAGTGACAGATAAAGGAAGATACTTATATTAGTTCGATTAAATCGAATTTCCGAAGTATTAAAAATATATTTTTTTTCCATCATCCTTAAAGATATTATTCATGGACTCTCACGTCTAACGGGACTGAAATCGAAAGTCACAATTAATGTATAGCATTTTAGCAGTTTGAATTTACCGTTTCTCGATCATTTATAAAGTTTTCGACTTAATTGTAATAAAAAGAATTACACTACACAAAATTTATTTCCGTCTATATGTAGACAAAAATATTTCCGTATAATTAGGAACCGTTTTCGTAGTTTCCTTCCTCTAAATATTCAAATAGTAACTACCGATTTGTGTTTTATACTTATTTAAATAACGTTAAAATTAACCATTATCAGTTAAACAATATTTATTAATTAGAATTTTATAGTTGCCGTGCACTTTCAGATCATGCTTGCCTATCGAAGGGTTAATCTCCCTAAAATGCCCTTTATAGTACACCAATTACGAGTGATTACTCGTGTAATCATTTTAGTACTGTCAAAGGTAACTAGGGCTTTTAAAGATTACAAATTATATAGGTATATCATACATCCCTTCGGTCAGTATGTCTATCTTTTCTCAATGTCGGGAATGAGTTGAGAACTATATACTTTAGACTAGACCTCTTACGATCCTTCCAAACAATGTGAGCTAATAACCCCTATTAACTTTTAGAGATTTATTCGGAATAGTCTGCTACTACGAACTTTCTCGTGACGTCACACCCTCCTCTCTCTTAGACCTCGGTTTTGGCCACCATATTGGAGGTCGTCAGCTCAGGCCATACAATTTCGACTATACCAATATTGACGTCACATCCCGTAACTCCTCCCCTCTCAATAGCTCTCTACAGATGACATCATTTAGATATAGGCCTACATATTTTTAAATTCATTATTTCATGAACGGGTAGCACCTGAAAATATGGAATGAACTTAATTTTGTAATAATCGTTTTGTGGGTATCGATAAATCACAGTATACCCCTTTGCACGTGGGCATTTAATTGCTTTCCCAAAAATCCAAATTTAGCAAAATATGTTTTGGTGAAATGGGGGCGAAAACAAAAGACTGTTAAAAGTTTAAACATGCACTCGAAAATCTTTATAGTTTCCCAAAGAAAAGGTCAACGTTTCTTCGATTATATTTATAAGCTCCGATCGATGCACTATATACTTAAATTGTAACTAAACCGCCCCCCTTTCTTTCATAAACGACAAAAAAATATGAAAACTCACAGGGATCATCGAAACGTTTATAATTCTTGAACCTTAAATATTTCGAAATAGAAAGAATTATAATGTCACGGTGCGGGTCATGTCAAACCAAGGAGGAGGGGGATAGATGGATAGTAAGTAATGGAGGGCGTTAATTTTTCAACTTTTCAGCCCGAGAAAGAAAAAAAAGGAATATATAGACTTAATTTTTGTCGTAAACTGGGTGCGGGTTCTTATTTAACTGGGCGGATTAGAAATTCCTTTACTACAAAACGGGTAGCTGCTAGAGACGATTATAATATAGCGGAGAATCACGCGAAAATTATTACAAACACGACACGCAGAAGAAGAAGAGCGTGTCGTGGAGGATTCCGTGGAAGGCAACAGAATGCCCTGACCTTTCTAGAACCATGCATGTGCCGCCATGAACATTTTAAATACTCCCATGAAATTTTCTACTTTATTTGTATTGATATTGTATATGAAAGCATTCTGTATCTTCTCATGCATTAAAATAATAATTATTGTTTAAATTAAACTCTATTTAATTGGTTCGTTTTCAGACTAGGAGGACTGGTACCATCTACACCAGGAGGCCCGGCTACTTGGCGGACAAAGTGCATTATCAAGTAGCCTGGTCTCCTGGTGTAAATTGTATCAATCCTCCTAGTCTGAAAAATATGTATACTTCTCCCCTTTACAATGATACCAAATATTTTTGTGGCTGCAACAATCAGGGCCCGAGTAATTAACCGAAATAGCAATTAGCGTTAATTCTTCAATCATCTCAAAACATGTATCTGTTGATACAGTTTTGAGCTATAGAAATGATTAATTTAATTGTTCTTTAACTTTAGGTGGAGGTTTAATATTCATAAGATACTTGCATGAATTCGGGAGTTAGTTTTTTTTGTAGAGACGCGTATTTTGGCGGTGGGAGTTAGCATTAAATTACGCTCCTACGTAAATTGAATTTCTTTCTGAGCTTTGAACCCGATCACGCCTTTACGTACCCTAAGCCCTCAGTTGCCCTCAAACAAAACTCGCGCCAATTTCCGCTGTTACGCGGACGAAATTTTTAGGAGTACCCATGAATACTTCTATTTTTGTTAAAGAAAGAGGTTCACCCTTGGAAAAATTTTACACTTTTATAAGGCGATAATTTCGGCGAAAATCAAAGTCGGGCAATTAGGCGTAATTACGAAGAGGGACTGAAAAAAAAAATAATGAATACGTCAGGGCGGGGTTTAAATTTTCTTTTGCCGAAATTTGTGTCAGAAAATAAAAGGCTAATGATGGCGTTCAAAGAGAAACTTCTATAAAAATGAGGGATAATGACTCGATCCTATAATTAAATAAACTATTTTAACTAGGATTTATCAGTGTACGCCTTTCAAACCCCGATAAATACCGCGCGAAGGTTACGATTACCAAACAGCACCAAAAATACTTAAGTGTATAACATCACGTTGGATACTTGCTAAGTGTTTTGACTGAACTCAGAGGAAATCAGAACGTCCGAGTCAGACTTCTTGAGCATTATAAAGTCACGATAAAGCGTATATATAAATAGATGAGATTATTAACACCCCATACATCTTTTTCTTTCAAAATTTCTTAGGACTTCAAGGTTCTTAAGCGGTTCGTATTTTATGGAAAAGATTAAATTTATATTACTGAACTTGTATAGTATAAGTTATAAAGATTGAATTGTTTAGATCTTACGCGTTGTTGATCCAATTAACCATTATAAGTAGTGTATCTTCTAGCTTTCAAACCTGCCCCGAGTTTGCGCTTGTGTCGCCAACTGGATTCAAAAAGTCAAACTAAATCCATGACCCCGATTTGACCCCTGCAATCCCGCATTTTCTTCTCTAGAGCGGTTTCGGAACGTTTTAACGTCGAAGAGATATCAAATCGATATCTAGTTCAATTGAAATTGATTGAAATTAACAGTAAATATGATTACAATCCAGAAGGCAATGAGTCTCGCTAAATCCTGGTGATTATTCCAAAAAAATTAATGTATTCTTTAATTAGGAAATAAACAGAACCAAGGCATAGATTAGTCATACAGGGTTATGGTGAAATTTCTCAATGTTTTGCCCCATTTTAAAGGTCAAGGAGTGCCGCAGCGTTTGGAACTGTTGGTGCCCTAACAGGACTTTACATTACGGATTGGAAAGCTGTACTACAGTATGTACCAATTTACAACACCAAGTATCAAGATGAACCCTCAAACTGAATCCTAAATTGAAGTAAATAAGTGTATAATTTCCCAAATCTAGAATAACTGTCCTAAACTCAAATATTCCTTGCAGGTTTCAAGACTGAAGCTAATATGGTTGTAAAAAAGAGAACTGTAGAGTCAAATGTCTAATAATTAAAGATTTATTAATTTAAACTGTACATATTTTGTTCTAAAATGTATTATAAGAATTGTTGTCCTCTTTTTCCTTTTGTCTCTCTTCACGAAGCCTTATAATTTTCAAGGCTTCACTCTCAAGTTCATCCATGTGTTTTCTTGATTTTAAAGGCCTAAAATATTCTACATAGGCGATTGAACCCAATCCAATAATTGATATAGATCCAAAAATAGTGGCAACAAATTTATTTGGCATCTTTAACAAGTTCTGACTGAAAGTGTTGATATGAAATCAAAACCAATCAATGCTATTAAATTTCATTATAAGAGACTATAATTTACAAAGTACCTTTGTGACTAGTGACTATGCTGATGGAGTTTGGCTTTGATCAGTGTTTGGATTCTCCTGAGTTTTAATTTGCTTAATTAAAAGTGGTTGATAAATGTATAAACCAGTTGCCAAACCCAGAATTGTTCCTATTATAATCTGGAAATTGGATAATCCTCGGGGCCTTCTAAACATATTATAGCATTCTATCTCAGTTTCGTACTTTGCAGGTAAATTGAAAATTGCGAGTTTCAACTTAACTTTCCGACTTCCGAAGTTCCAGTAAAATAACACAACACTTCATTCATCAGTAAAGCGCCATAAGCCTTTGATGTATTTTAAAAAGCTAGGAGAACTCGGATACTGGAGTGGAGTCTTTTGCTTGATTGTTCCTCTGATTGTTCATGCTCTCTGCGAATATGTACCGTTTCTTCAACTGTTCGTTAGCTCAAAGAGAATGGAAGTAGAGGAGTGGAAGGAATGTCTCAACTTGTTGCACTTTTTTCTGGTACAGGGCAACTTCCGCTAAGCAAAATTAAACGGGCCGGAAGCTCTCATGTACCAATTTTAGAGCAACATCATTATTTGCGCTTGTAGAGCTGGGGAACTGCCACCGCTGCCACTCCTTGGGGTTTATAGTCTCTATGGTTAGCTTAATCCAAACGTGTTGGAGTAGTGGACAGTTGGGAAAACGGACCGTTCCCTTTAAAGATGTGTGGTTCCAAGCCTTGGTCAAGAGTTTTAGAAGGGAAGAAAGATCATAAGCTAACTTCATAATATTTTACGCAATAATAAATGAGTATGAGATCATAAGATCTGATTAACGTAATCGCCGACTGTCCTCTACGGAAAAGACTCACGAATGCAATACAAACCTCCATAAACTATTGAAATCAGTGTAGTGAAGAACTGAAGAAACGAGAAATGGAACCCATTGAATCCCAAAGAATTTTTACCATAGAATGGGAGATGATGGACAAAAGCAGATTTTTCTCCTTTAGTCTAGTTAACTCTTTAGCTTTGAGAACGTTACTTTACCCTTTGACGGTCATTAAAACCAGGCTTCAAATTCAGACTCAAAAATCTTTATATAAAGGAACATTTGATGCTTTTGGTAAAATCATACGTTACGAAGGTATTTGCGGACTATACAAAGGCTACGCGGTAAATTCCATACAAATTGCTTCTGGAATTGGTTATATATGGACATACGAGAAAGTTCGTCATACCTTGGATACTGAATTAGGTATAAAAGATAGTCGAATAAAAGGGCTAATTGCTGGTGGCTTTGGTTCCCTTATTGGCCAAACTATCATAACTCCGTTCGATGTTGTTTCCCAACACATGATGTTACTGGGTCAAAAGGGTAATGGCCCAAACAACCCTGGTTTCAACTCCTTGAAGCTCAATTTTGAAACTGTAAAAGGCAGACCCGTTAAGGTGGCCCCAACCATTGTTAGAGAACTTTATCGTAGAGATGGAATTAAAGGTTTCTATAGGGGATACTTTGCATCTATAAACACCTCAGTTCCAAGTAGCGCTTTATGGTGGCTTTTTTATCCTGTGTATACTGGTAAGAATTACTTTTGAAAATCAACAGTATTGTCAGTCATTCGTGACATGGTCCTTTTTTTCAGACTTATTAGCAACAGTTATTCCCATTGGCTTACCTAGATTATTAGTGTATAGCATTGCAGGGCCTCTGAGTGGCATCACAGTTTGTGTTATTACAAATCCTCTTGACGTTGTTAGAGCTAGAATACAAGTGAGTAAAGTTTACAATTATTGGGTATAGTCCTTGGGGGAAAAATTAATGGGTATAGTCCTTGGGGGGTGGGGCGGAAAATGAATGGGTATAGTCCTTGGGGGGAAAAATGAATGGGTATAGTCCTTTGGGGAAAGAATTAATGGGTATAGTCCTTTGGGGAAAGATTTAATGGGTATAGTCCTTTGGGGAAAGAATTAATGGGTATAGTCCTTTTGGGAAAGAATTAATGGGTATAGTCCTTTTGGGAAAGAATTAATGGGTATAGTCCTTGGGGAAACAATTAATGGGTATAGTCCTTGGGGAAAGAATTAATGGGTATAGTCCTTGGGGAAAGAATTAATGGGTATAGTCCTTGGGGGAAGAATTAATGGGTATAGTCCTTGGGGGAAGAATTAATGGGTATAGTCCTTGGGGGGGGGAATTAATGGGTATATTCCTTGGGGGGAATAATTAATGGGTATATTCCTTGGGGGGAATAATTAATGGGTATAGTCCTTGGGGAAAGAATTAATGGGTATAGTCCTTGGGGGAAAAATTAATGGGTATAGAGCTATTTCAGTGGGGGGAAAATTTCGTCTGCTACGAAAATTGGGCCTGCCTTTGAGTGTAGGGCGGCCATTTTATGAGGGTTTTCTCTATGGGCAAATAGCATTGGTGACGTAGCCATTACCCCCTCTGAAATAGCTCTATAGTCCTTGGGGAATAAATTAATGGGTATAGTCCTTGGGAAAAGAATTAATGGGTATAGTCCTTTTGGGAAAGAATTAATGGGTATAGTCCTTTTGGGAAAGAATTAATGGGTATAGTCCTTGGGGAAACAATTAATGGGTATAGTCCTTGGGGAAAGAATTAATGGGTATAGTCCTTGGGGAAACAATTAATGGGTATAGTCCTTGGGGAAAGAATTAATGGGTATAGTCCTTGGGGAAAGAATTAATGGGTATAGTCCTTGATGAAAGAATTAATGGGTATAGTCCTTGGGGAAAGAATTAATGGGTATAGTCCTTGGGGAAAGAATTAATGGGTATAGTCCTTGGGGGAAGAATTAATGGGTATAGTCCTTGGGGAAAGAATTAATGGGTATAGTCCTTGGGGAAAGAATTAATGGGTATAGTCCTTGGGGGAAGAATTAATGGGTATAGTCCTTGGGGGAAGAATTAATGGGTATAGTCCTTGGGGGGGGGGAAATTAATGGGTATATTCCTTGGGGGGAATAATTAATGGGTATATTCCTTGGGGGGAATAATTAATGGGTATAGTCCTTGGGGAAAGAATTAATGGGTATAGTCCTTGGGGGAAAAATTAATGGGTATAGAGCTATTTCAGTGGGGGGAAAATTTCGTCTGCTACGAAAATTGGGCCTGCCTTTGAGTGTAGGGCGGCCATTTTATGAGGGTTTTCTCTATGGGCAAATAGCATTGGTGACGTAGCCATTACCCCCTCTGAAATAGCTCTATAGTCCTTGGGGAATAAATTAATGGGTATAGTCCTTGGGAAAAGAATTAATGGGTATAGTCCTTTTGGGAAAGAATTAATGGGTATAGTCCTTTTGGGAAAGAATTAATGGGTATAGTCCTTGGGGAAACAATTAATGGGTATAGTCCTTGGGGAAAGAATTAATGGGTATAGTCCTTGGGGAAACAATTAATGGGTATAGTCCTTGGGGAAAGAATTAATGGGTATAGTCCTTGGGGAAAGAATTAATGGGTATAGTCCTTGATGAAAGAATTAATGGGTATAGTCCTTGGGGAAAGAATTAATGGGTATAGTCCTTGGGGGAAAAATTAATGGGTATAGAGCTATTTCAGTGGGGGGAAAATTTCGTCTGCTACGAAAATTGGGCCTGCCTTTGAGTGTAGGGCGGCCATTTTATGAGGGTTTTCTCTATGGGCAAATAGCATTGGTGACGTAGCCATTACCCCCTCTGAAATAGCTCTATAGTCCTTGGGGAATAAATTAATGGGTATAGTCCTTGGGAAAAGAATTAATGGGTATAGTCCTTGGGAAAAGAATTAATGGGTATAGTCCTTGGGGAAACAATTAATGGGTATAGTCCTTGGGGAAACAATTAATGGGTATAGTCCTTGGGGAAACAATGGATTAATTTGAAACATCTGTTAGGTTCACAGGTTAAATTCAATTGGGGAAGCGGTTTCAGCCTTATGGACAGAAGAACGCCTGGGCATCTTTACTAAAGGCCTTTCAGCAAGGGTGGCTCAGTCTTTTGTCTCTTCTTTTTTTGTCGTATTAGGTTACGAAACTCTTAAAAGATGGAGTCTTTATGACCATTACAAAGATCAAGTTCGCTGGTGACCCCCCCACCCTCAATCCAAAGATAATACATACATACACTCCTAAAATAACTATATTATCAACATATTCACAAAACAATGATGACTAGAAAGTTATTTTTCAATATGTGATACGCAGTATAGGCCTTATAATCTTAGCAGGGAATAACTTTGGCTTTCAAGGTTATTTAAGCTTGTTAAAATATACTGTTATACTACTACACCCTTCCAAGTTCTAACAAAAGAAAAAACAAACGACTAAGACAGTACTCTAATGAAAATGAGCCAACAGCGTCACCAATGTGTACTTAAATGTGCCATAACTGTGTAGTGTATTATTATTATTATATCTTTGGTCTAAAGCTCATTAGCATTATTGTTGCAAGGGGAAACAAATTAATTAATTATCAATGGAGTTTAAAACTTAAAATTACGGGCTTTTAAAATACGGGCTTGACGTTAATTTTATCATGAAACCTAATTAGGAAACAAATTAATTCTATAAAGTATTTTTTAGCTTTGATTAATGATGATAAAATCATAAAATACCAAGAATGGATTCATGCTCATAAGAACAAAGGGCACGAGACCCTGTCCTAGCATACTTGGTGTAGGTTTGCTCTCTCACTTCATTCCGCCATCTATGACGGTTTGCAGCAACTATATAGATTATAGAAATGTATGCTTTTAGACCACACTTAGAAATAGCACACGTCCACTGGTCCAAAACCAGTTTATTAATTGCTTGGACTAGTTTTTTTATTCAAAAAGTGGGGGTTACTGGTCCTCGGGACCAGTTTATTAATTGCAAATCTATAGGAGAACAAAGGCTGGGACCACTCCGGAGACCAGTTTATTATTTAGGACACTAGGGGGGTCACTGGTCCCAAGGACTAGTTTAAAAATTATCCTTATTTCTAAGTCTGTAATTTAGACACGTGACATAAATATTAGCAGACGAATCTTCTCAACCAAGTATGCGAGGATGGTACCAGAGGATAAAGCTATTGCCCTATGTTCTTATCAGCATGAATATGTTCTTGAAAATACTGATGTTAAGCGGCCAGTAATCTTAATATCTTCCGTGTTGATTTAAGTTTATGGTTTAAATTAAATTAAATTAAATTAATTTTTAAATTAGGATAATAAATTATTTGTTGGGTTATTAATTAATTAGTTTTTTTTTAAATCGAGATAAAACTCTAGTCTAGGTTGTAAAGTTCTCTTTTTTTTAGCTCCAAATTAAAACTTTTAACTTTTAAGGAAGAAATGAAGAATTTTTATTATTTATATTAATTAATGATAATTAATAATATATTTTTTTGGCGAACGAATTGTTGTAGAAAGTTGTAGCGAACGTTGAAACTTTGTTGAAGAAAAAAAAAAAAAACTATGTATATATATTATAAAATATTAAGTTTCGTATTTATCTTTTAATAAAACAACGTTAAATTAAATTAAATTAAATTAAATTAAAAAATAAAATAAGTCTCGTTTCTTTTTCAAAATACGCTTTCTTTTTTTTTTAATAAAAAATTCTTATCACAGGACGAAATTAACATCCATAAAAACGAATTGAATTGACTTGATTTAAGCGCCAGGTTCTTATAGTTTTTCTTTTATTTACAAAATGGCGGATGAAGCGACAATTATTAATTATTATTATTTACAATAGATCATTTAATTGAAATGAAGGGGTTGGGGGGGGGGGTGGTGTTTTCAGACTTAATTCAAAGTTAATTAATTCTCATGGATGGCACTAACGAGGAGGCCCTGGACGCTTTAATCAGAAATCGTCGTATCCTATCATAAACATTCCAAATTATAATAAAAAAGCCCACAAACCCACCTGCCTAATTAATTAATTTCATTTTTAATTAACAGGTAAGTTAATAAAAAAAATTAGGGGGTTTCGACTTTATACTTTATAGTATCAAAAATAGCTTGATTAACGCAAAGAATTAATTTAATAATAATTAATTAATCTTTCCTCTTTTTTTAAGAAGACCCGACAATGATTAATTAACCTTCTTTCAAACCCATTAATTATAAAACTACGTAGAAAATAAAAACGTTAAAAAACCCTGCCTCTTTTGATTTGATTTAAATGCCAAAAAAAATTAAATTTAAACATGATTTAACCTCTTAATTAATTAAATTATATTACAATATAAAATTTAAATTGTGTATTTTCTTAGAAAAAAACTAAAACAAAAACAAACAAATATTTATCTAGTTTCAGATTACAAGCGAAGAGCTGAAGAGTTAAAGTATTCCTTAATCTTTCTGGCAACTGTACAATTAATCTGATAATTAAAAAAAAAAAAAAAAAAAAATTCTAAATGATTCTATTTAATATCTATCTATTTATTTTAATTCAAAAATAAGAAACCTAAATTTATTTATTTGTCTGTCATTAATGTTTTAATGTTTAGCGCCTTTAATTTAAAATCTTACGCTAATAATAATATAATTTTTTTTTTTTTTTTAAGTTTTACAATATAAAAAATTTAAAAAAGTACGATATGATTGAAAAAAAAATTAGGGAAAAATATTTTTCCCTGATGTATTGAAAATTGTAAGCGGAACAAATGAAAAAACATTTTTTTTTTATAAAAGTGCAAATTATTTTTTTTTTTTTTTGTATTTCATCGTGTATTTGTTTTATATTATTTTAATTGTAATTTTTTAAAAGGATTGAACATCCTTCTTGAGATTGGTCTGTAAGTAAATACCAAATTATTTTTTTTTAGTAATTAATACCCTATTTGACCTTTAACCCCCAATAAAACTAGTATCATCGTTAAAACTTAATAACAAACTACACTCACCATGTAACACTTCCACTGTATACATGGAATCATCTTTCATGTTTTGTACTACCTATAATGTTACAAAAAATTAATTATAAATAACTTTAATTAGCCTTATTCCTGATCAGCGCCACCTACCCATAGCGGCGACTTTGAGAACTACTGTAACATGCAAGCCAATCAGATGTCGCTAAAATCTGGTGACGTCATTTTTGGTAAGACCCCGAGTGTCCGTCAGTGACGTCACCAGATTTTAGCGGCATCTGATTGGCTTTCCGATTACAGTAGTTCTCAAAGTCGCCGCTATGGGTAGGTGGCGCTGATCAGGAATAAGGTTAATTAGGCATAATAGTTAATATTTTAATTATATCAAATTAAAATACTTCATCAGTGACCACAACCCGAATTCCCATTGGACCAACTAAGTATATCTTTAAAGTGGCTGGTGTTGAAGAAAAGTCAAAAACAGCGCAAAGTTTTGTAGCAAAATCTATCAATGTTAAATTCTCTAAGTAAATTGCGTGGAACGCTAAAATGAAATTGTTAATTAATTACGTTAATTAGTACGGAAATAACGATATTTATAAACGATAGAAATTCAATTATTTAAGGGTCATACTTTTATCTGTATAAAGGCAAATGAAGACGGTAAGTCTCGGGCGAATTCCTCTGTAATGATAATATATGTTAATTAGCCTTATTCCTGATCAGCGCCACCTACCCATAGCGGTGACTTTGAGAACTACTGTAAGCGGCAAGCCAATCAGATGTCGCTAAAATCTGGTGACGTCATTTTTGGTAAGACCCGAGAGTGCCAGTCAGTGACGTCACCAGATTTTAGCGACATCTGATTGGCTTGCCGCTAACAGTAGTTCTCAAAGTCGCCGCTATGGGTAGGTGGCGCTGATCAGGAATAAGGCTAATTAATACTTAATAGGCTTTTAATTATTAAAAGAGGCATAATACTTTGATTGGAGCGCGTTAAAAAGTCGAATGCCTTCAGCCAATCCACATATTTGAATGAGATCGTCTCTTGAAAGGGCTAAGATATCAAAGCCGCCAAAATTAGAAAAAACATTAATGTAAGGTTCAAAACGTTGTTTACGAAGCCATTGACTGGCTTCCTTCGAAGTGGCATCGGATGACAAGGGTGGAATCTGTCAAAACCGTTTAATTAACCGTATAAGAATCAATATTTAATAAAATATCAAGAGAAGAGCGAGTTAGTTTCTGTACTTTTGTAAATTGAGCCAAAATATCAGTCTTTGGACTAACTGGATAATCCGATAACGGAGGAGAGTCGCACTGCGCGCTCGGCCTAGTAATTAAAAATTACAATGTCTTACCTTCTTTAACTGGATAAGAGGGTCGAAATACTTACTCTTCCGGTGTTTGTGCGGCGATGCTCGTGATACTGTTAACGTGAGAAGGTGTTGTTAATGATGAGGCGGAGGATGAAGGGGCAACGGTGGTAACTGAAGTGTTAACCGCTTTCTTGGTTGGAGGACTTAATATAGCTACAGTATCAGTTACGGGGTTTTGAGGAGAAAATTTTCCAGATGAATTAGAAACCGAGGTTGTGGGAGAAGTTGTCGAGGTTGGACTGGCTAATAGGTAAACTGAATCAACGGGACACTGAAAAGGAGTTAAGTCATAATCATGGTCACGATACGACACTCTAGACGGACGGACCTCGGAAAAAACTGTGCAATCATAGGACGGTTGATATTTTTCTTGTTCTACTACTCCGCGTTTGCTCATTTTCTCCCGGTCAGTTTTATGTTTTCGGTCAGCTCCTTTTGGCTTAAAAACTTTGACTTGGCAAGAGGCAACGTGTAACTGTTTAGCGGTTCCCTCGCCATGGGTGTAAGTTTCAATTTGAATGCGAAAGGGAACACCCTTCTCTCCTCCGTGTTTCTTTGGAGTAAATTCGGTGCTGATACAGTTGACTCTGACAAAGACTCCCGTTTCCTTGGTTGGATCCCACAGAAATTCACTAATGTTGACAGTTTTGGGATCGTTGATGACATCAAAGACGCCATAGGATAAAGGCACATCTAAATAAAGATACGCGATGGTTCTAATGACGTCCCTTAATTCATCCCTATTAACAATTAGCCTTATTCCTGATCAGCGCCACCTACCCATAGCGGCGACTTTGAGAACTACTGTAAGCGGCAAGCCAATCAGATGTTGCTAAAATCTGGTGACGTCACTGACTGGCACTCTCGGGTCTTACCAAAAATGACGTCACCAGATTTTAGCGACATCTGATTGGCTTGCCGCTTACAGTAGTTCTCAAAGTCACCGCTATGGGTAGGTGGCGCTGATCAGGAATAAGGCTAATTAGGTCTTACCAATTTCAACAATTCTTTCCCCTTTCCTTTGTAATCGCCACTGATTAATTTGTTCTTTTTCCATATACTGGAGTCTTCTCTCTTGAAAACCTACTCGTACGATACTTTTTAGCAACTTTCCTCTCATCTCAGTTAAATCTCCCAGCTTTTTAAGCTTGATTTCGTAGGATTGTCCTGGAGACGAGTTAACGGCAACAAAACTAAGATGAGTTAACAGCGACAAAACACCACGAGATCCTACGACACTAACCCTGATTCAAGTAAGTCATAGTTTCTTCGTGAATTTTGGTAGCGATTGAGGTGGCTGCGGCTAAAACGTATTGAAAGTGTCCGGTACCCAACATTTGATAGCACTCTTTGATGGAGAGAGGGGTCGAGGAGATTGGGACTGGCGAGGGTGTCGAAAACTGCAACATTTGCGATAGAACCGTGTTGTTGTTGTTTGCCGTTGAAGTGGGAGAAGATTGTTGCACCGCCGTGATCAAGTCGGGAGCCGAAGAGCTATGTCGACACCTGCTATTAGGGTCATGCGAGTGAGAATCAGGCATGGCGCAAGAAAGGCTGTTGGTTAACGGCGGGGGACCAGGTGCCCGACCGTAATAGCCACTATACAATCAAAAAATAAAAACACCCAAAAAAAAGAAGAGTTGCAAAACAAAAAGCGAGAAAAAAACTTGAAAACGTCTCAAAATCAGGGTTACTAAGGTCAAAAAGTGTGTTTATACATTAGCCTCGAAAAAAATTTAAGGGCAAGAAAAAGGATTCAATCATTCTCATTCTAAAACAGGCTTATTATTGACGGATGCGATTGTACCTGGCAGAATTAGGAGAGTGGTTAGCTAATTCGCGTTCGTTACTAACGCAGAACCTTTTGATGGCCCCAGTAACGTCATCGTCATTGCTTAGAGGTAGGCGATTCTTTTTGCCATGATGACTGATTTGAGGAATTACAGTCACAACAGCCGAACGATTGACATTGTCGCTGCTTAATGGACGGCTGTCGCTGCTTTGAGAAGTATCACTATAGTTGAAACGAGTCGCGTAAACAAACAAAAGGTTAATGTTAATGTTTTAAGAAGTTGTTTTTAAGTTGCATTGTAGGAGTAACAGGTGGAATTCATAAACGTCGGACGCGACGTAATTTAGTACAGGCTAAGGCAGGGCGTCGCGTTTGCGCACGACGCCCTGCCTTCGCCTGTACTAAATTGCGTCGCGTCCGACGTTTATGAATTCCACCTTTAATACTAACCCATTTTCTCGAATGGCCTCTTGCTTCAAATTGGACAACGATGGTAATGCCATCAAAGCATCACTACCCCATGACCAAAACGTGTATGTCCAAAACCACGAATAAAGACATAAAAAAATTATAAAATACGAAAAAAATAGATGAAGATAACTAGGGCTTCACCCATAAATCTAGTAGTTATATTGAAAGTGAAAAATGTTGCTCACCTCATATTGAACGATGACGTTCCCAATTCCATCCCCAGTCCCGAAAGGCTGCCATCAAAATCGGCTGCCAGGCATTCGTCAATATCATCTTGCCAATGGGTGGTTGCAGCCATTATGTAAGTTCTTAAGTGTTCGATACTTATAAATTTCAATTATTTACGTGATGTTTTATTAAAATTACCATAAATTTCAAATAAAAATTAACATCAGGTTTAATAAAACAGCCTTCAAAATGAAAGACTGAATAGACTATAGGGAAAGGGCGGGAGATAAAAAAGGAAATCCTACATGGGCAAAAATAATTAGCGTTATCAATTTGAATCTTATGAAAAACTCGGCCCGTTTAGACCTTATTCTGGAAAGTTTGAATCCAGATGGCAAACAAACTTTCAATTGGAAAGTTGGAAATTTTTCAAATTACTTAAAATCCGGACATAATCCGATATTTGAGGGTAAATTCCCTTCGGGCCACCTAAAAATAATAATAAAAAAGTGAAGACGCGAGTTAATTATTTAGTAAAATATATATAATTTAATTAAATTCGTCAAAATAAATCCAGTAATAAACATATGGTAACTTTTAAAAAGGGGTATATAAATAATTTTTGTGGGTCAAAGATAAGCTTAAAGGGTTTTAAAATTTTACTTTTGTGATGAATGAAACATTTTATATTTAAAAAATACATATAATAAAGCCCACAAGAATTTTCAAACATAGCTTATAGTTACGAGATACGGGGTCATGACCCCTAGTAACCTTTCTGGACTTCCTGATAACAGATTAGTGGGTGCACCACCACCACCGAGACACTCACATTATCATTGATAAACAGTTAAGCCTTGGACTAAATTGCAATTTAAACAACAAAAACCTAATTTAAAAACCTTCCCGAGTGTATTTAAGGTTTTTTAAATTATAGTAGACAAAATTTTAAGTATAATATACCGTTTCTTAACAGTTGTCTTACTAAAAACGTGTTTCAAGGAAGCAACGAAAACTATTTTACCCTGAGGGTTCAGACTACTATATCAAGATTTTCAATGTGTGTTCGTTTTATCACTAAGGGGTCATGTGGAAATTGGTCTATTTTTTTTCTTTATTGACACGGGGGTTTTAAAACGGAACTAACCTGAAAATCAGTAAGATACACTGAAAAACGGTGACCGTTTTTTATCGCAACTACATCCCGATTTAAAAGGCATTGATTAATCTGCAATAAAGAGATTGAAAATTCTCTGTTATCATAAAAATGGAGGCACAGCAGACTGTCACAGGTCTCGCTCCGCTCCCAACTCCGTCTCTACGGCCTCGATCGCGAAGCTTCCGAGCCCGCAAAATTTTCGCGGCTGTTCAATTTCTCAGGGGCTTTGGCGTGCGACGAGATTGGGAGCGGGTGGAGGGAAAAAAATGCTAATTTAACTTGTTTTCCAAGCTTGAAACCTCTTAGAAATTGTGGCAAAGCCTAAAATGCCACTCTATTCCAAGTCCTAACCTTTAAAAAAACCAGAAATATTATTGATGCCATAGGTAAATCAATAATTATATTTCGAAAAAAAGACCTTTATAACTTTCCAAAGTGTTCAACCGCTTTACACCGGTGTAGTGCGGGTAAACTATCATTAAGGGACAAAAGTATTTTCTTTAAATTTGTTTTTAGCGATTTTGAAATTTCTATATTAATGCTTTGAAAACTTTTCATCCGAAAAAAAAAAGAGATAAGCTAATTTAATATATTTCAAGTCTGAATTCGTATCTATGACGTCATATCTTTATGACCAGTGACTGTTTTTACTGATAAAAGATAATAAAATCCCCTTGAAAAATTGAAACCTCTCGAACCTCGAAGCTCGAAGACAAATTGGGAATTACCATATCGGTATCTCTGCTCGGTTTAAAATAAGGGTGATTTGAAGGTCGAGGATTTTCAAGGGGTCGGGTATTTTCTATTTTTGGTTTACGAAATGTTGACAATCTGATGAGATTATTCATAGACAACGTTTTAAAGGTCTAAAGATAGGCAAATATCATATCCCTCTTGGACTTTCCCACTTGAAAATAAATAAAATAAATTAAACACAAACACACACTATGATAAAGTATATAAATTCCTTAAAACATCAAGAAATTATTCAATTTTTCGTGAAGAAATGTATGAACGCGTAACCGTGATCGACCTCATTACATTATTTAGAATATTAACATTGCGCATGAGAAAATTGAACGTATTCATGGTTACATCCCATATTTTTAGAGAAGAAATAACGCTTAGACCAGCGCATTTTATCAACGAAGATTGGAAATTGTTATACCAGCTAATAATTACCATCGAGATTATTGTAGTTCGTTCAAGAGCAGTTTGTAAGGTTTATCTATGCGCAGTTCAGGCAATCCGTAGCTTTAATTTTCTATATAATTCGGAAAAAATTCCTACGAAAAATGTGTTCACTTTTAAAGATTGTACTTTGTAAACGTGTCTTGAAATATAACTTGCCGAGTCATTAGGGGGTCTAAGTGTAAGATCCACCAGCTTTTAAGTGGGCTGTAAATAATTAAGTATACTATGGGGGCTACGAAACCGTACACAGAGAGGACCCACGAGTTTAAAGCACGTTATACTTCTCCAGAACTTTAGGAAATGGATCAATAGAAAAGTCTTTTGTATAATAAAGCATCGGAGCCCTCCCGCTAGTAATAAGTTCTTAATCAATCTAGGATGTTATTGCGCGGTTTCCTTTTTCAAAAGATGAAGAACATAATCGGATGAAAAGAAGAGGATGTAAAAAAATCCGTCTCCCGCTATGTATGGAGGAATCTGTGGTTGACAAGGCGCCGTCCACTTTAACAATGAATACCTTACGAAAACTCCCTCGCAAACAAGGTTTATTGTCCGATATCCAGTATATAAAGCCGGACAACGGTCAGTTCGTTCTCAGAAAACCTGGATTGAAACCTACTAAGCATCTTCTAGAGAAAGTATAAAGATCTCATTGGTGAGTGTTTCATTTGGGAAGCTCGTAACGAAGTATCTAAGTCTAGTTCCAAACAGAAAAAACATGGCCAGATCTGTGATTTCCGTGGCACTTTTCCTCTTGGGAGCTACCTTCCTTCTCCTCCAAATCTCTACCTCGGAGTGTGCCGAACGGGGTGCCAACGAACAATCCATGGCCGATTTACCATCGGCTCCAATTGTCTTCAACAGCCCGGACGAACTGCGTAGCTACTTAGAGGAATTGGACAAGTACTTCGCCATCGCCGGCCGTCCCAGGTATTTGCCATTGCCGTCAACTCATTGGAGTATGTACAACTATCTCGAATACGCCTCGGATATCTTCGACATCGAAGATATTCTTCGTGATTGCTTGGAAGTTCTTTTCATTTCGGACAATCTGAGGCGGATGGTCCAGATCGGCGGCGTACCTTCGGGTTACCCGGACCGATTTTGGCCAGTTCGGTAATCCTGGTTTCGCTGTGGTGAAATAACGAACTTGACCACGTAGTTATTTCATCCACCGAGCCTAGCTTGTTTCCCTTTTTATTTCTAATTTAATGTAATTTGAAACTTATATGAAATGAGAGACTGCCTGAGTTCGATCTCCGTTTTGTTTACTGAGAATGACCTGTAGTTAGCCTTATTTAGGTTTAATTTTAGAATCATAGTTAATGTAGCCCAAGCAAAGAGTAGAATTCCATATCGTTGTTTGGATTATTATTTCAAATTAGATTTCTAAATCCCTGAGCGCTGACTGTACTATAGTCACTAATTAAGAAAATTGCATTAGTGAAATTAATTCATGTTATTGCATTTATTCAATATTTATTAGATTCGGTCGTAGCCTTCCGATTAGCAACGCTTTCCATCGTATGCCTTATCCTTTTTCTCGCTATCCAAGCGGAATGTAAAAGCTGCCTGGCTCTTGACCGCACACCACCATAAAATGATTGACGAATCACGATCACTGCGAGAATTATCGTTCAAAAGCACCCACTAGGTTTTAATCAAAAAATATAAGAATATACAAAAATAAAAAAAAAATGCTGTTTTAATTTTTTTAATCGTTGGTTTTTTTGAAAAGAAAAACTAACGATTAAAACTGTAGAAAAAAAAATAAATAGAATAAAATTAAATGTAGATTTGTTTTTCAAAATAAAACATTATCATATTTTTTCGCTCCGTATTTGAGTGTGAAAATTTATTTAAATATAATATTCTTTTCGTATTGCTCTCAACTTAAGATGAATTATAGTAAAAAGCTTCAAGTATTTCAACGGGATCGAAGCTCTTAGAAAGATTGGTTCACGGATCCACCAGGTTAGTTTATTAAAAACTTTCGTCGAGGCAAACTTTCCGAGTTTAACAGAAAATTGCACCATAAATTGAAAAATTTGCATAGCTATGGTAATGAGGTGACTTTGAGTTTTTTTTGTTATTATTACTTCTTTCCAATTTAGATATAAGGTGATTTTTTACATAACAGTTTTGTATTTTAAGTAACCATAATCTTTACCAATTTCATAATTGATGAGAAAAGAATCGATGGTATAATTTTAATCATGGAGGTGTTCAAGATTATTGACCAAAGAATAAGTTTTGGGACCAAAAATATTGGAATATATTTTTGAATTGTTGACACCAAAAATCAATAGGGCGTTTATTTTGTACTTGGTCCACGTAGTATTGGGTATCTCCATCACTAGGCACTTTTAGAAAAATTTGACATTTCGTGGATTGAGCAATCGACTTAGAAACACGTGTCGCTTTTTAAATGCGTCAAAAGGTTTCCAATTTTCCTCTTTATAATGCTAGGCATGTCCTTGGTTAAAGGCGATACCACGTGACCTTTCGCCCAAGGTGACCGTTGTTGTGTCCCGTTGTTGCTTTTCTTGTCTAACCGCAATCGAATTTCGGTTGGAAGATGAGTACCTTTCACCCGATCTCTCTTTAAGCTAAATCCTAGGGGCTCAAAATAATTTGTTTCGCGCAGCAGCCCCCTCAATTTTATTTGTCGAATGTCAAGAATGAGTCAGTGTTTCGTGTTACTCAATCGTCCATAACAAAATAATCACATATTCGATTGAATCGACTGTAGGCTTTATGGGTGCACCACCACATCGTTGTCTTTATGATTGAAATTGAACTGATATGTATAACGAAAACAACTGAAAAGGACAAGGAGTATTGGGCTGTGTAAACACTCTCAACTTGGAAACAAAAACACAATGATCAGGTGAGTGTTTTTACGTACGTCCGTTAGATGAAGGTAGACTTGGAAAACAATTGAACCATGAAAAGAGCAGTTATTGTTTCAGATTGTAAATGATAGAAATCACTTCTCCGGTTTGTTTTACAACGCAATTAGGTTTAATATTTCCTTCAATTTGGATGTAAAATTTATTTCAAGAAAATATTTCAATTCGTATAGATTCAACCCTTGTACAAGATCTCCGCAAGTAAAATGGCTCTTTTAGGCTCTCTGTAGTCGGAACACGCTACGAGTTAATGCTCGTATAAGCATATAGCCGGGTAGATGTATCAAAATTCACAAAGAACGTGGAAAGGTGAAAATGTCCCTCTTGAAGTATCCGCAAAAATGTTTTGTAAAGAAAAAAAATAGCCATATACGACGTCATAAAAATATGAAAATGCGATGGGAACCATTTCCTAAACTGGCTGGCCTTTGACGCGACGGTCTCACCCTAAAGCGGTTTTTAGTATACAATGATTTCCCAGCCAAGTACTGGTACAAAATATACTAGTGTACCGGCGTACAGAAAAAAAATGTGGCCCAAATATTCTTGTATAGTTGACTTAAAATCCGGCTAACGTTTATTCTGTCTGAAATTTAATTTCAAATGCACACTTATACATCTATACCATTCTTTTATAGAGGACCAAGGCTAATTATCTTATCCCGCGTCATGTCTGGCTTCTCAATTTTTTGGGATTCTTTCATTAAATTTCGCCCTGAATTAAGTTTCCCAATATGATCAGTAAAACGTCACTCTAACCATTCATTGATGGAACTGTTGAAGAACCATACTAGCTAAGCTTAGAAATGGTGAATAGTCGGACTGATTAGTTGAACATGGATCGAAATGGCTTACAAGTTTCTGTTAAGAAAATACTACAGTTAAGCCTGGGAAATATATATTAGCTTTTCCTTAGTAAAAACGAGAACATACAAGGCTGCAATGTCATTGCCAGCTAGGGTAAGAGGTTTTTCTGAACAAATTGTATTTACCTAATCGCTTGGAAGTGAAAAATTTCCAGAGAAGTAAGGATTAAGCTCGGGGCGTTACGTCATTGGTTCTACAGGTGGTGGTAGATTTCTGTGATTAGTTTTTTGCTTATTCTTTATATGGTAAGCGTATTATAAACGTAGCTAGACGTAAATTTACAAAGCATCAAAATGCAGGAACTTGATGGAAAAACAAAACATTTCGAACGATGAGAGGCCCTCTTCAAAACGTCGTGCCCGGAGTTATAAAACCATTGATAAACAAAAGGCATCCTCCTCCTTCAGAAATTCTATTTTTTTATAACGTCTCCCCTCTTATGAGTGGGCATTTTTTCCTAAGCAATTTTTGACATTTGTCATTTTTAATTTATTTATTCTGAATTACAAAACATTTTATCTAGATTTTTCGATTGAAAATAAAAATTCACAATACTCTTGTTAACTTCATTATGAGGAGCTTTCAAGAGCACTTCTCAAATCCACTTTATTAAATCATAAGAACTAATACTGTCAAAGGCTCAGAGTTCCCATGAACCAGCCATAAATTGCTTTTTAAATATACCGCTTTAAGTGTGGGAAATTTGGTTGTTAAGGAGCGCAAACTATACCTGCTCTTAAACGAATGGTACCTACATTTTATTATCGACACTTTTATTGGGTGTCTAACAATGTTAGCAGATGTGACAAAACCTATACATCTAGCTTTTTACTTAAGTAGTTGTAAAAACGGCTTTGTTTACTCGTACTAGATAGTATCAGACGTATATAATACTTCTCTTCGAGAGAAGTGTACCACAAACCGGGGTAATTGTAACATGATTCTTCAAAACATTAGGAACAAGGTTACTAAACCGAATAATTTCTTCATCATTACTCTATTAGCGCTAAACTATTTGTCAGGCGCATGCGCTTGTGGATTTTTGTCCCACGTCAAGACAATCAAGGTTTGTGGGTTGATTGCTGAGGATTTAGTGCCAAACAGTTATAGAATTCACCCCAAGGTGCTATGCCCATCTGAAGTTTGATGAGCGGGAGAGCAAACAAAAAGAGAGAGCCTGAGAAGAATCATGTTACACAACTAAAGTATTAAGAGGATACGATACTGAGTGTCATACTTCTTCTATTATCACCTTCTGATAGTATACACGTTGTTAAAGGTCTTTTAGGCTTAACAGCTTGAATCTTTCTAGAGGAGATACAGATACAGTTATAAAACAAAGCTATCCATCCATAGAAGGAAGGTATATGATCTCATTAAACCGAGGCGTGTAGAGAATTGTCTATTTTTGTTTGACTGTCTCTTAAACACACGTGAACGCTAACTGAAATTCTACTCTATATTCTTCAAGCTTTTCCGTGGGGAGAAGCCAAAACATGAAAACTGAAAACTAATCCTTCCCAAAATTAAAAAAAAAATTATAAATTTGAACCTATTCTAAAGATTGTAATAAAATATTTCCCAGGACACAACATTAAAACAAATAAAGAATTTTATATGAAATGATATTTGTTCCTATTTATTGAAGATACAACGTCTTCTTGAGAGAATATCGTGTTGCTAAGGCATGAAACTAGATTTGACTTATTTTTTGAAACGAATCAATAATGTACAGTATACAGGGAAACGATCTGGAATGTGAAAACATTAAATTATTTATTAGTTATATATAAATACAAACCGCAGTGTATGTATTTGCTATTTTTTTACCACGATTCTTCTAAAAAAGAGTTGTTAGTCGAACAACTGAAAAATAAACTGTTTCGGAAAATACATACAGAGAAACCAACACACAGGGGCCAGGTCGCCATTGGAGTATTCTGATTCAAACTTGAAGGAGAGAGGGATGGAGAGGCTCAGCGTACTTAACGATTTAGTACGCCCCTTCTGTCTTAAAAATAGAAGATATTTCTCATACAAATTTTCAGCATTAACCTCCCGCATGTTATGAACTTGGGCTCCGTTTTGGCTCCAAAATGGCTGCTTCGCCCCTGCGTGTTATTGCCCTCTGTATGTAATTTTCGAAATAGTCTATTGCGAAGAGAAACCTTAAATGTTTGAGGTACCCAATCAATACTAAATGTCTAAGTAAACCATCCGAAATCAGTTTCTTGAAAGATTTCTAACTTCATCTTTTATTCAATTTTTAATATTGTCATTTTTCTAGTAAAAATGGGTTACGCAGATGTTATAAATTGGAGACTTAGTTTTATACGTGAATGACTGCAAAAAGCGTTGAAAATTTACCGTCTGACTAAGAACTTCGGTTTTACGCTCTTCTATCTTTCAGTATTGTTTCACAATGAAAGTAAACTCATCTTTTGCCAACACACTTGATAGATTTAGGTAATCGGACTTCAAGGTTGTTTTTAACCCGAATCTGTCATTACACATAAATGGGTGAGAGCTCTTCAATTAGAGAATAGATCGTGCAAAATGGGACGACTTTCCTGATTAATTACCATACATATTGGCCTGTTTTCGATTAAGACACGGCTTTAATTTTAGCCATTGAATGACACCCACCACAATTAAATCGGGTCTTTCTAGGATATTCTCTTGGTCAACCAACCCTTCCATTTAAACACTCTTTGTAACCCCCCTTCCATCTCTTCTATCCCCCATCCGAGAGAAGTTATCCAATGGCGTGTCGCGATGGTTTACCGTCATTGGTTTCTCCATTTCCATCCCCTCCTTTTTCTAGAAGCTACATTACATACTTAACTTTCAGTTTAGAAAGTAGTTCTCGAATATGTCTATCCCAAGTTAGTCGTACAAATGACTAGAGAGTGAACCTCCCAAAGGTTTCTCTATTACCTTAATTCATCCAAACTTTACTTTTCTCAAGTCTGTCAACGACAGGTTAACCACAAAGCGCTTCGGAAAGAGGGAGCTGCCTTCTTTTTCGGGTGTGGAAATAGACCTCTTTTACCGTACTGCTCGTCTCTTCCGAATCTTCCCCGTCTACAGGTTGGGGGGTTTATCCAAAGAGAAGGGAAATATTTCCCTCCTCTTTGGTTTATCCCCGCTAAAAAATTACATCTCGGTGCAGTTCCCAAGCTTTCTATCCTGCGCCCATTTGGCGGGAGTGAAGATGAGGGTTGAAGGGGATGGTTAGGGTGGTATTTTTACCGCTCTTCCCATAGTTTCCGTCAGGGGGCGCCCAGGGGAACGCGGCTGGCATATATAAAGTCCCTAACAATCGGCGGGACGGTCTCACAAACTCTTCAACCATTTCCGAGTACACTTTTCCCGAAGTTCGGTCAACGGAATCGTCTCGAATTTCTTGTTTTTCCACGGTTTCTCTTCCGTAGATATATTAGCTAAAGTTAAACTCTAGACTTTCACTACTTTCGCTCCTTCTCTTAACAAATTTTAGGTAAAACGCGTAGATAATCCCTAAACAGATAACCAACAAAGATGGTCAGTCTAAAGATCAACTGGGTTCTTTTGACCACTTCCGTCGCTTTGGCCGTTTTAGTAGTCATGGCCGGTACTTTGGCCGAAGCCAAACCGGCAATGGATGACGTAGCTAATATGGCCGAAGCATTAAAATATCTCGAACAGCTCGACAGATTCTACGCCCAAGCTGCGAGACCCAGGTAATTATAGTTTGCACGCATCCTTCCTTCCTTCTTTCAACCCATATTTTCTTTAAATTATTCCCACTCTTCTTCATTTTCTACTTCTAAACCCATCAATTAAATCCCTTGTCCAAGATCTGTTATGCTAGTATACAGTAAAGTGATTGAGAACGCAACTTTTCAAACGTGAGTTCTATTTAAGTTGAATAAAACAGGGATGTAAATGAGTCTTCCTAAGGAATGCTTGATCTATGAGAATAATTCGCTAGGTTTTGTGAAGTTTTCCAGTGAAATTTTACGTTAAGGTATTTTCAGGATAATAAATTATAGAAAATGTATAACGTAACATAATGTAAATGTAACGTTAGTTGCAGTGTTAAGATGTGTTAAAACGCATGTTTCATCGGGTTTTATGTATAAAACAACCAAGTCCCTTTTAACCCTAGATTTCTTTCGTACTAGATATTCTTTTCACTTGTTTTACACATGGAATAAGTTCATAAAATAGCAAAGGAAAATCAAATCAAAACTACTTTGAAATTACTTTTGCCTGAAATTGGCAGATTCAATAATTTTTCAGCTAATTATTACTTAATAAAAGCATAACTTGAAAATATACGGAATTTTGGAATAATGTATAATGTCTATACAATTATCGTAAATAGGTGAAAGAACCAAATTCGATCCCATCATAACATAAATATGATATTATATCCGATAAAATATATTGATGTATATCCCATTTTCTATATTATTCGAAATTTTTGCAGTTCAGAATGTGTTCAGGTAAAAAGCAAAACAACCGAGACAAAGATTTCTCTGTTAAAAAACCGAAAATCCAATATATAAGATGGTTACTCTAGTAAATTGAAAATTCGAAGAAATTACGAGAAAGATTCACTGAACGCATTCATACATCTCTGAAACAACGCCTTTAACATCATCAGGGTACCTCCTACCATCTCCTTTATTGACTTAAGTAGAAAATAGAAATTTCTGTAATGTACATTCGCAGGAACGACATAACAGAAAACTACCGAAATATCATTTAAAGATGCCCAAGGGAGTTTTAAACAATAAAAAACCCCTGAGAAATTGAAAAGTGTATAGCTAGCTGTTCTTTTTTCATTTTATATAATAAATAAGATTCGCTATAGGCCCTTAAGCAATAAAAAACAATTTAGAGTCTTAAGGAGGTGAGAAGGTATTAAGGGATAAAGGGTATAGGAAAGGTGTAAAAATTGTCCACGAATCCGATCATTGGGGACCAATTTGACATCGAATCCACACACCTGTGGCGAGAAGAAAGAAAATCTATCGTGATTTCGTTTCATCCCTCCAGGGAGTGATATTTTGATTGTAGGTTGTAAGGATGGATGGTAGGTGGAAATTGTATTTGTTCTTGCGGACTTATCGGTCTTTTGAACCAAAAATGAGATTAGTTTCCAAAGTCCTGTAACATTGGTAAAAAGCGACATAAACACGTCAAGAAAACAATACTCTATCTCTTTTTTCGCGGAGAAGAAAGTGATGAAAGAAATCTCTGTCCCTAACGAAATTAAATTGGGACAACTGTTAACTCTCCTTTCTTCTTCGTTTCTCTCTCTCTCTCTCTCTCTCTGTCTCTCTCTCTCTCCAGAGATTAAACTACCCAACCCACTTATTGTCTTTTAATAATCCGGCAATTCGAAGGAAATTCTTTTAAATCCGCAGAAAGATTTTTTTCCAAGAATTAGTTAACCAGTAACTCGCAAGAAACTGGAAAGAAACGTTTCGTTAATTAATTTATTAATCAAAACTCGGGTTCGTTTTCTTTTGATGATTTAAGTTTCAAAACAATACTCATGAATATTAATTTATAATTCTTTCCCATTTTTCTGTAATTAAAGTTTTGATTTCAAACGGAATAATAATGAAGTCGGATAATAAATGAATCCCTATTATTTTCAAATTAATTTGAAATTAGGAAAACTTAAATAAACTTTCGCCCGAAATAGTATTTAATTACTAATTGTTGAATCTTAATTTGAATTTGGAACTATTCATCTAGTGTACATAAGTCTGAATAGAGTGGAAACCGATGTAAGGGATATATTTCAATAAACCCACTTCACCTTTAGTTTTGCAATAGAGCAAAGGCTATGGCGGACTTATACACAACGTTAAACCTCGTACTGTTGAATATAGTTATTGAAAACTTAGCTCGAAATTCGTGTACTTTCTCTCCTCTTTTTTCGCTTTTAGGTTTTAGAACAGGTTCAACTTAAATTATGCAAAAGCTTTCCTTACTGTAGCATCTACCTATAGCCAGACTCTTTCAACACCCAACGACATTTCTTCATTAACTGAAATAAGTTGAACCGAATGGCAGCGTGAAGCCATAAAAGTTAATGCTTATTACTTTACTTAACCCATTAGTTCCGTTTAGTCGAGATTTAATCAACTTTTCGTATACCCTCATCTCCGTAAGGATATCATTGATCCCAGTTCTACTTGAGAAAAAAAAATCCAACTAATTTCACTAATAGTTAATACAAGAAAATCCATATGCCCATACCTTACTTCTTTCGTTGAAAGATGTAGTTTAACTAAAGGTTATCGAAGTCTCTTGGTTGCTGAAGTTCCCATCCCAACCAAAACTCCACTGAGGATGCTAGGAGGGCTTCGTTGCCTTAGATGGGGGTACAGAGTCTACGTTATAGATTACCTCTCTCCTTCTAACTGGAAATTTGGCGCTAGTTACGTTTAAAACAAACCGGATCAGCGTAATCTCGCGCGATTTTGTTTCCCCAAAGAGAGAATTGCTATTCTGTAACTTCGAGTTAAAATACTTCTGATGATTCTAGTAATTTTTTTTTCATTTAATAGGAGAGTTAAGATCTTTCTGGTGTAAATGGGGATGCCAAATTAGTCCCATCAATGCATTGAATTAGGATATATAAACTAAAAAAAAAATAAAAAGGAAAAAAATAGTGACTAAAATAAAATAGCTTTTTCTGTGTGTACGATCTTCATCTTGTTAATATCTTGAAATCCCAAAGGATGCTATTGATTTCACTTCTCTCTTTTGCTTTCTACGAAATCTATTTACTTTAGTTTTTCTTTCTTATCAGATTTCCTCTGTTCATTAGATTCCATCTGAGTCCACTGATGAGAGTTTTCTGTGTTTTTTCTTTCTCCCACACAGATTTGGCAGGAGCGTTGGTGCTAGCGGATCAGCTTCTTCAAAAGCATATTTGAACAAAAATCCAACTTTACAAACGTCCTCCGTGGTTTCGGTACAGTGAACTTATTAATCTTTTTGTTCTTATTTTATTTACTCAAAACACGAATCGGAATCCCCAAACTAAAAAGAGAGGGAAAAACACTGAATGTTTTTGTTTCACCATTGAATCGTGCTTTACGCAGTATTTCTTATTCAGTTTTAAATTGGTTTAAAATCCCATATTTTCTTCTAGATTTAAATATTTCAAGGAAAATAAGTTTATGGTTGCCATACCTTTTTCTTTTTGAAGTTAGAAGTCCATTAGTTAGAGTAAAACAAATATTGCTATCTTGTTTTAAATTATATGTCATAATAGTATTTAAGATGTTTGATCTGCCGTAAAATTGGGTCTATAACGGGAGTTTTAGGGAACAGTAATACCCTCAAAGATCAAAGTAGGTCTGGTAGAAAACTGAATTTTCCCAAGAAAAGCAATCTTTTACTTCAACAAATGGACTTCAGATAAAACTATAATGCTATGGAACACCTTAAACTGAAAAACCAGGAATGCATAGATTTCTATATATTCTTGGTAAAACTCACGTATTCAGGCAGAATATTATAGAACGTGACCAAGTACAAATACGAGGCTATGGTCAAAAATCTAAATATTACATTTTTGGTCTCATTTGTGCATTTTTTTGTCTTTCTTTTAAAGAAAACTCCGAAAAATGACGACTCTTCCGTTTCTTCGAGGTAAAAATATCAGTAAAAGAATAATAAGATAAAATTGTAAAGAATTTATTTAATAATAATAATAATAATAATATCAACAACATCATGATTGAAACAAAAAAACGAAAATAAAATATTTACTATATACAAAAACTTATTTTACGGATGAGAATCAACATCACTGGAATTCCGCCGCAGCATGCCAATTATATGTACCCCACCTTTGTTCATTGTAGCATTAGTGGAGAAAAAAAAAGGTTTAAAATAATGTGAATTCCGTTGTCCAATCTAATTCTCTCTGTAAAAGTTGTAAATGGTGTCATTGAAGAATTTTCAGAATAAATAAAGTGGTCCAAGACTTATTTGGTACCAGAAAAACTTTTGGTTTTATTTCAATTTTTCGTTACTAAAGATATTTCTCTAAAATAATATTACTTCATCATTTGATGAAAGTTCAAGGTGGATTTTAAATTGAAAATGAAAACAGTAACTACATATTGTAATTACTTAATATATTAATACGCCTACCTGCTCTAATTAAGTCTCAGCCTACGCTCAGTCAACTGATTCAAATTACTGAATCAAAGCTCTAGGCCCACATTCAGTCTCTTCAAATGCTTCTTCACAACAAACCTGTATCACGTGATCTATATTTATGTAAATGTCTATATTTTACTCTAGATAAATCTGTAATGTAAATAATACATATTTTAAAGTAACTAAACAGGCGGGCAAATTAATAGAGTCCAGTAGAAATATAACTAAATAAAAATTAACATCATTATTAATTATTTTTTTGCGATAACAGATACTCAGATAATTCGAAAAAGTTATGTAAGGATTGTTTGAAGATCCATCCAAATAATCACGATGAGTACTTGAAACACCGCGTGAATTCTAGATTAGTCTCGATAATTTTATTATAAAATAAATCTGGCGACTTCTTTCGTAACCCCAGACATAGATTTCAAGTGGCAACTGCTCGAGCTTTTGAGGTTTTAGGGCGCCCGTGAATACCTTGTTTGTTACCAAGCAACTTACTTATTATTGATGTCCACACTTGTTAGGTCCTATTTACCGTAATGGCAGCTTAATGTCTCTTATAATAGAGTTTAAATAGGGGAATAACATAACATTCGTTGCCATATCTGTATGTGAGAGTATAACCCAGAATCTAATCCAGGGTGGAATTAAGTTGTTTCGGAAAGGGAGCAAACGTGGCATAAATATATTGAATTTTTGCTTGAAAAATCCTCGATTTGATAAAGAAGTAATATCAGTTCAAATTGCCATAAATTTTTATTCAGAAAAATTTGGAAAAACCGTTTTACAAGACCACTGTATAATGTTTAAAGTAAATCAGTGTTTTTGACCTTTGTTTTGATAAGGAGATAGTAAATTCTGTCTTTATTTGTAAGACGCTCATCGCAAAGATAGTAAAATTTAGAAAGTTAAATTTGCATCCCATAAATATATATCTCAGTTTTTATTCTACGGATGATTTCAATTATTTGTAATAGTATAATAACAATAGTTCAATTCACCACAAAAATGTCTAGGATTCAGAGCATATCCCATAGAGTAATACCTTTGAAGTTATGGCAATTTACGATTGAAATCTGGTGAATACGCGCTCCGATAACGATATTATTATCTTAGATAAATTATTTCACCAATCGTCCTCTTCAAACTAACCACTCCAGCCCATAAACCTAATTATACCATGAATGTTGTCACTTTTCTGGTTACTAACCCTATAGGACGACTAATACCACCTGACGGATTCGTCCAGTAGCGATACTCCCCAGTGCTTTGCGTGGAAGCCTAACTCTTAGTGTCCATTACTCACCATTACGTAAACTTAATTGCTCGTATTTTCTTTAATATTGTAAATAGACACATGATTCCAATTGATGTATTCATCAATCGATTATGAAAGACACCCTTCTAGCCTGAAGTATTTCTTTAAATTAGTATAAACGTTTCTTATGAAAGTTGTTTTTGCCAAAGATGGGTTGAAATATGTGATTTGTATCGGCGTTGACAACCAACACAATTATTATAACAACAGTTCAGCATTCTTGGGAGATTCGCTAAACTCTCTTTTTAATCTTAGAATGTCTTCAGAAGACATTACGAGCTTGTTTTCGCGTATTTCATTAAATAGTCGGATCGAAAGTGACTTTTAATTCATTTGTAACTGGGTTTCCTTCCAAGAAAGTCGTCTCCCTTAATTTACCAGGGAATGAGCAACACGAATCTCTTTCATCATCCATTTAATAATTTTGATCGGGAAGCCTAACTAAATACTTTAATAATTTTAAACCCTTTTACAAAAATAAATATATACATTAATTTTACAATTATGAAATCTCTGTCGGTCTTTTTAGTAGTACTATTAGGGTCTTGCGCCATCATGGGGGCACCCATGGTTAGAAGATCAACAACTAATTGTGGACCTAATCCATTGTTGAGCATTGTTAATGCCACAAGAAACAGTAAGTCTATATTTTTCCTGGTTTCAGTTTTGAGAGGTTTTTAAAAAATGATTGCTAAAGAAGAGAGAACTATAGACAAGATATCGCGTGTATTTCAACCCAATCTATATTGTGAAGGTCAATGTCAAAGTATGGTTTTATTTTTAGATTTCAAACTTAGCTCCCTAGAGATTATGATAATATACAACATATTGTTGTTAGCGTTTTTTTGTTATTTGCGAAGACAGATATCACCGTTGACAGCCTTTGATAATCGATTTGTAACTCAGCTTTTCCCGTATAGCGATTTACTAGCGGCATCTCTAGATATACTTGCTTACTTGGGTAATTAACGAAAGTCAATACCCGGGTGATATTGGTAGATTAAAATTTGGTTTCGTGTATCACGCAATCGAATCGTTACCTTGCACCAACCATTTCGACGCTTGGCCTCAGAGTTCATCCCATTTCGAATGAACATAAGTGGGAGAGAGAGGTCGTCTAAATATTGTATTCTAACAGAAGTATATGATGCTTCTTTTCGAGAAAAGTGAACCACAAGGCGGGGTAATTGTAACATGATTCTTCCCAACATCCCTTAACATTTTGAGCAAGGCTACTAAACCGAATCACATAATCGATAAATAGTTCCCTCATCATTAGCGTTTAAAAATTGCCAAGGTGCGCTTGTGGATTTTTGTGCCACGTCTAGACGAGGTTTGTGGGTTGATTGCTGTGGATTTAGTTATAGAATTCACTCTGCAAGGTGCGGTGTCCATCTTAAGTTTGATGAGCAGGTGAGCCTGGGAGGAATCATGTTACATAACTAAAGCATTAAGAGGGTAGAGATTGTCATCCTTCTTCTCCTTTTGATTCTCAGTAATGGGTACCTGTTGCACTCTGCAACTAGAAGTGGGCACGTGGGATCAAAAACCTTTCGTGTGACCTAAATTCACTTGACTTTCCAAGGAAATTTCCGTTACTTTCCTGGAAGTAACCTTAATCTGTGTCATGCCGTTCTACCATGGTTGATTGATCTTAAAATCTGTAGTAGTAAAGTTAACTCAAACCCTGAATGTATGATAAACATTGTTAATTTTATTTGGTAATTGCTTCGAGTTACAATCTTTATTGAGGAACAGTAGCCTTGATTGCATCGCATTCCCGCGATCGATTGATATCGACGGTCAAGGCTATACTTGAGACTGAAGTTTAAGGACCCGAAAGGTATTGAAGCCTTTGTTAGTGGTGTCAGGTAACCGTGGTTAACTGAAAGTGCTTCACGGTATATCTCATCGATCCGTTTATCCATCCAATTCTTCCCCCTTTTCGCAAATTCTTAAGTGACATCTCTAATTCTCTTATCTATATTAATTTTCGTTTATGAGTTCCCGCTTTAAGAATCATTCGATGCGTCGGTATTATTTGGTTTTAACTGGTTATCTAATCTTATCACGAATAATAAATTTTTTATTAGAAGAAATCACTTTCGAAGACGTCAGGAGATACTTGACCCTTCATGCCAATGCTCGAAAAGAGATGTCGGATCGGGTTCGAGACTACGAGGAATGTATTCGATTGGCAGATGATGGACTTAGATACAAGAGGGAGGCTCATTCGTCAACGTAACGCGTTGACCAATTGAGACAAACCCCAACACAGGATGTCCAGATGCGGAAGGCGATCTTTCGAATTGTTTATTATTTTTTTATTTCTTCTTTACAATAATTATTTACACGTAATTTATCTATAGAAAAAAATCTGATTTTTTTCCAACGAGAATTTTATACAACGCGATGGAATTTATTTACAAGAAATTCTGTTATGCAGTATTTAAACTATACTGACCCCCGGAAATTTATGATCCTTTTGGGTCGGGTGTCGTGTTAGTTTTATTATAAGTTACAACTGTACAAACTTATTTCCAGCGATTTTTGCGTTTTTCTTATACTTATTTTCCATTTTATTAATGTTATACTCGTCGTTTTCCGTTTATGGACCGACTAAAAGATTTTTTCTTTCCAATAAAATGATATTTCTAAACAGTTTCGAATGCTTTCCGCTGACCCTTTAGGCCGTAGATTTTCTGAACAACTATTTTTGTAAGAAATTTAATTTGGAGCTATTTGACTTCACTTATACCTTAAAGTTTTTGAAAAAATTGGCCAAGTACTCTTTATAGGAAACCATCTAAGGGCTAACTTCTTATGGTCCATGATGCCCCACTTTTTGCACTAAGGTGTTAGTTACGATAGTTTTAAAAAGGCTATTTTTGAAAATTGAGGTTATATTATTTTTGATATGAATGATAGTTTTACTGGTTTTTTCAAAACATGTCAATAAAAATTTAGTAAAAAATGGGGTACATTAATTATGAAACACTTCTTGAATTATTTACATATTCTGTAAATTTTTAACAAACCGGGTTGATTCTATTCTTACGTAACACAATCAGCGACATAGCAATGAACGTGAAATAAATTAATCACAATACTTTCCCTTTAAATCTCCGCTATCATTTCTATTTAATATTTGAAAGACCCACACGCACGCTAGCTCCCAAAGTATTTCAATCACGCAAACTCGTCAGACGTAATATTAGAATTGAAGTTTTTGTAGCAAATCGCTAACAAGTTGAACGACGTAGGAAAATGGCGGGCGTGTTGATCATTAATGGGTGTGTTTCTCCTTCAAGTTCCAAATGGTAATTGAACGCGTTCTCCTCTACCTTTGGTCCCCGGGGGTCTCTAGCTGTCCTCCTGGTCTAGATTCGTTCCGAGATCGGTTCAGGTTGAGGAGGGGAACTTCACTGATAATCCCGTAGGAGATGGAACTATAGCGCGGCGAGGGGCTGCTACCTCTCACTCGAGAGAAAGAGGGTATTTTCAGGACTATACCTATTATTTTATGTAACTTACGAATCTTTGGGAATACACCGTAAAATTTGCGGGAATTCACGAAAATGTATAAAAAACGCGTGTAAACTTTAAGAATTCATAAGCACTTTTTGGGAACTCACCTAAATCATAAGTTTTACTCTTCCTATACTTCGAAATGCCAGAGACTTAGTGAGAGCTAGTTCGAGAACGAAGCGAGAATTGACTACACGCGGTTTTGCAGTCCATCTTCTTATTTAGTCTGTACTAAGCCTTTGCCAGCGCCTCACCAGGCGTCGCTTTACGAGGATCTATGACCTACGTCACTTCATGACAAGCCCTCAGTAACCAGTGACAAACTTATGGAACATATCTAGGAATTTATGGTTAAAATCATAGAATTTAGGCACTTGTTTTGGGGTAATTTGAGAGTTAGAAGCCCCTCGTTGTAGCTGCATGAGTCGGATGCATTATGCCTAATAACGGTCCGATGTAATGACACGTACTAATTACAACCTTTCGTATTTTTGAACCAACCCCGCGTGTATACTGGCGGCTTGTACTTCTGCCTGTGAAGAGCAGGGAATTCAGTTGGTAATCTTGGGATTAGCCAACTTCTATAGACCTAACTTCAAAGCATTCGTAAAAGGAGAAGTGTTTATAAACTGAAATCAAGCATTGCTACAATCTTTATAATTCGTTGAATCTAGATCAAACTGGAAAATGTTTAAATGTATCTGGATAATTAGATATATTAATGTGGCTTTTTAATTTTGATTGTTTAGACTCTTGTGTTGAGGCTAATTTCAACCAAAACCCTTTCTAGTATGGAATAAATTGTCGGAGAAGAGACAACTTAGATGTGCCGAATTTAGGATTTATCTTTGATTTTATATACACGAATATTAACCTTACATTCCCCAGTCATTTGATTTCTAAAACTAATCTTAATTAGAGATGAGCGCTACCCGACTAAACCCTAGACACGATCCCCGAATCTTGAACCGATACCGATATATTATTAAAAAAAAATACGAAATTATAAAGTTTAAAGAGTAATTTCTCGAATTATTTAATACAACCTATATTTTTTAATGGAATTTTCCAATATAATATCAATGGTTTTGTTCAGAATTGGTCGGGGCTCAACTCCACGCTTCTAATTATTTATATAAGAAAAATATTTGAGAATATCGAATTTATTTCGTGAATCAGAATCAGAATCAGGTGTACATAATTTATGGTAATTGTTGAACCCCTCGCTTTCGTCTCTGTAGGATTTCGTAAGGTTTAAATGATCCAAGCCTATTCGAGGTTCCCAAAACTCAATTTTAAGTTTGTGTTTGGTCAATATTGAATTGTTATCTGGTCATGAATCGTGCAATTAAGCTATAATGGTATAAGGAATGATGGGAAGGTTTTCCCCGCAACCTTGAGGAGGGTGCTTCTTCCACGTAATCGTTTTTCTTCCTCTCTGTTGAAAATCGTTTGCTTTTGGATGACGGGGCTTTAGAAATTGAAATAGTTTCGATTACATTTTCAATCTGTTTGGTCTTGTAGGTATTTGATCTCGAAAGGGTTCATTTCTTTTGCTGTTTGGTAAATATTCTTCCCTAACCAAAGTATTGGGTTTAATGTTATCCCATTACTGATGTGGAAAGATTACTTGGCATCTTATGATCCGATAAATCCATCTTATGTCATTTACAATATTGAACCATTCAATGATTCCATGTAGACAATGTTCCAATCTAAAAAACAAACCTACAATTTCTCAAACGTTTCTGTATAAAATCCATCCATAATTTTTTAACAGATTTGAAAAAAGCGGGCATTCTCTGGTTTTATTAAAAAAATCAAGACTAACCTTGGATCTTAGAGCCCTATAAACGGGAGGGGGATGTAATGAAATTTATTTCTCCTACTTTGTTCGGGTTACAAAAATTACGGCTTTAAAAGTACAAAGTTCATGCCTATGCCAAGCTCATCTAACACGTGACAGAGGCAGACAGTGTATGAGTCATCACATGCAGTATGGAAAATTCGGAGATTCGATTTTGAGTTCGTTTTTATACGCGAGTAAAATTAAACCTTAAATGATTTTAAAACGGTAAATGATATACGCTACAAATTTAGTAGTTTTGAGTTAATTCTTTTCTGAATTTAATATTAGTTATTTAAAATAATGTTAATGAGAAGAAGCGTGCCGTGATATTAATTAAAGGGTAATTAATTTTTGAAATTTTAAAGCCACATATTTTAATTCGTACGCCACGTGCCAGAGTTAGGGATATAATTTTAAACAATGCGCTATACTAGAATTGTACGGTAAATAATTATATTTTCCAGTAATTTAGAACGAGATAGAGCTTTATAATTAAATATTCAAATTTATTTTAATTGCAGGTGTGAGATGCAAATGGATTCTAAGCCATCATCAGGTGCGAATAACTTCAATTGTCAATTAAAGGTGGGCCTTGGTTTCTATTAATGATTAAGGGCGCGAACTTAATTCACGTGGTGGTGGCGGCGGCGCTGAGAACCGCCATGACACACAAGTCTACGTTATTTCCACTCCTGTCATCAGCGAGTGTATTGTATGTTAATGGATAAGGGAATATCTGATATTGATAGAGATGTTGCGTGTTACCTACCTGATACATTGATTGATCGTCCTCAAACTCGAACGGGCCTAATCTATTAAATTTAAAACCTTTGACTTTTAAAACTTTTACAAAAATATTTATGTTTGACGACGCGTTTTCAAATTTAGTCAATCACAAAGTCAAACATCGCCACCGTAATTTGATGACAGGGTCAGTGTCCTGTAACGATCAACGTAATCAGACCCCATTTCTTCAAGGTCCGGCAAATCGAGCTAAATATAGGTCCTCTTGATAGCTAAATAAATAACCATCATGTTACGATAGCCCGCATTAATCTAAGAAAAAGGAAGCCTTCGCTATTGACTTATACTCTCTTTCATTTATTAAAGTGTCAATACCATCAGTAGCGTATAAGCGATCCTATTCCCTTCATGGTTCAGTCGCAGTTTGTTTAACTATATCTAACCCCATCTAAGGGATGACTAAGGCCGTTATGGCAAATTACGACTGACTCTTAGACTAACTCCCTCGATAAAACGCCCCCAACATCAGATTGTTTCGCTATGTAACGCCAGTTCGATCAAGAAATGATACTTCCGCCCCACCTTTCTCAAACTGTTATCGGTTTTGATTTTGGTAGGTTTCTTGAGACCGCGTGGTAGGTTCTTCTACCATGGGAGTTGCGTGATTCTTTTAAAATTAAATACTATTAGGCCTAAATGTTCTATTCTAAAAATTATTGAAGGTATTATTACAACGTTAGTATTCCATACTGGTGACGTCGACTGTCGTTTCTTACTTTGACAACACCAGGGTTTTGAAAGACTTTGAATAGCGTCCTCCTTAAACTTTTATTCCAATAATTTAGTATTTAAAATTATTAATGCTTTTGATTCAAGTTGTTTAATATTTAAGAACTTTTTGGGTTGAGTTACTACTATATTTGCAATTGTTACCATTGGCATAGCCATGGAAGAACAAGGGTTTCTCGGCGTACTTGGCGAGCGTAGCGTGCGTGGCGAGTGAAGCGAATATTTTACCCTAGTGCAGACATAGCTTATTATCTCAGGGAAGACTTGAAAAAAAGTTCAGGTAAGGGGAAGACTCGTTAATTTTTATGAAAACTGGCCCAACAAGATAAATAAACATCGTGGAATATAATTTTACTCGTATAAACAATTAGAAAAGCTCATTAGAAAATGGTTTGATAGTACTTCAATAACTTCAATTTGGCTTAATAGAAGGGAAAGTAAATCTTCTAAGAATCTGAAAATTTGTTAAAACCTTAGTTTTTCAGTTAAAGGGTTTTCTGATAGATCTCTATTTTTGAAAACATTTCAGAACTTCAAATTTTAAAATCTAAAAATTGTGGATATCTTGAAGACATAATTTTTGAATTTTGAGTTACATCCGCGTAGATTTTTTTTACCCTATCCACGTGGGAGGAGACCCATATTAAACAATCAGATCCCTAACCACACCATCTTAAGTTCCACTAAAACACGTAAGCCTATCCCTAATGTTTGCCCATACCTTCATTTATCACTAAAGAACTCATTTCTTGGCCCACACCGATTATTTCTAAAGTTTGCAATCTCAGCTCCAGAGCGAGAGAGAGGGAGAAAGAGAGAGAGCCAAGGGAAAAGGAGAAGGCAATACTTATAAAGCAAACAATCTCTCTTCCTTTACGATCATGGCCAAAAAGGGGGTTGGATGTTAGTGTTACGATCTTAAAGACGCAATAACGAAGTTTTAGCAGAGATGGAGGAAGGTTCGAATTGAATCTTTCGGTTTTTCTTTTCCTATAAAAACTTCCTAGAGAGTCTGTAACGAGATTTGGACGATATAGAAATCGAGCAAGGGGAAAAAACTCCTCCCATTCGCGATTCTGATCTCCGCTCGCAGCTACTAATGACTTTTTGCACCCGAGTAACGCTTTGTTTGATTAAGTTCTTGCCATCGCGCCCATCTCTCTCTCACCCTCCATCTTTTTTAGCACTTTGAATTGTTAATTAAGAAGCTTAAAACCAATAGCATTAAGATAAGGAATCTTTTTCGGTGTTGGTTCTTCCCAACATCTCTTCCTTCCACCCATTTCAACAATGAATCGTAATAGGAATTGCCCGCAGCCAAAGTTAATGTTTTGGAAAGGATCTATTATTTTTTTAACTTCATTTTCGCCATCAAACGTTAGAAAGAAGATTTTAATTAGTTTTAGAAATTTAAAGGCAAAGGTTAACGTGAAATCCTAAAATTAGTGGATAATTTGAATTAAGATAATTAGTAAGTTTCGGTAAAATTGCATTAATTGACATCGAACTCCGAAGTGATTTCATTTAATTACATCACAAAATCATAAATTCGTCGTGCATCTAAGCCTAGTATTTCACGTGACTCTCTCTTTGATATATTTCTATTTCAGTATCAAATACTTTGTTGTTTAAATGAAGAGATTTTTAATTATCTTTGGTAGCTTAATGAGGTAATTCCAAATTTCTCATTTACCCCAGCGCTACTTCACTAACCTTAGCGGCCGAAGTTAAATTTGCTGTAATGGTTTGATAAGGATTGAATTATTAAGGCAGTTATCCCCTCTCTCGTGTTAGCTATCTAATAAATGGCAGTGGTAAAGTCTTCTCATCAAGACTTACCATCGATTCTCGTGTAAGATTGGAGTCAGTGATGACTTTTTTATGTCTTTCATAAATTCAATAACAGTGGTTTATTGGCTGTCGGTGCTACTCATAATGCCTTTTGCGCGGGCGTCATCATTATGGTGATCGCCTAGCGCTTCCAGGGATAAAGGTGTCAACCTCAACAGCCTATAATAATTCAACACTTCCCCCCCCCGCTATATATTTTTTTTATTAAATCTGGTCTAGCTTGTCAACTAAGGCAAAATATGATAAGCTCCTCTGGGATGGGAAATAATTTTTTTTCTTTCTTTTTCCAAGTATTATGCTTACATTGATGCGGGTTTTAATAAGGTTTTTTTACGAGCAGGTATGTGACACCAACACGTGTCATAACTGACATATTTTAGTCATTCTAGAGGTTGAGTATGACAAGTAATAATATTTTTAAGTAGTTATTTTTAACGGGACGGTTTTACAAACGATGGAATGACACTTGGTTCTTGGAAATTTAATTTAGTAGAACTGTGAAGTGTTTATAGGAAAATTCTATTCATTTTTATTTCCAGATTTAGGCAGTTTTTCTAAACCTTAACTTATATTAAATTATATACACTCTTTAATTTTTTAATTTAAGCGTTCAATGCATAAGCTACCAATATATTAAAAATAAAATAATTGACACTTTGCAAAATATGAATGTTAAAACTTGGAAAACCAATCACCTAGATAGTTCTTTTATAATGTTCTAGAATTATAATTTCATAGCTGAAGAGTTAAACCTCTTAATTAATAAGAACGGTAAGCCTTAAAGCGGATTAATTAGCGCAAAAGGCAGACACTGATTGATAATATATTTTCAACTGAATAAAGCAAATTCATATTTTCCAAAGAAAATTCAAAAAATTTTCGATTTTTTTTAGCGTTTAGGCTTAAAATATATAAATATTTCTTTTAATTGTAATTGTCTAAGAGAATGAAAATTGAAAAGGAAAATATTCTTTTTATTTAATTCCAAAACAAAAAAGTTCAACACAAAAATCAAAAGTCATTAGCGCTATTAAATTTAATTATATCTTTTAAAAAGCTTTTTAGAACTTGAGTCAATATTCTTTTTTAATAGAAACGAAGTAAAAATAATATTTATTTGTTAAACAAGCCTGAATCTGGAAATAAATAAATAAATAAATGCAATTTTGGGTATCTCCCTCGCGACTTGTAGATTAATATCTCCATGTTTATTTTAACGTGTTTAAAAGTAAAAAGACTAGAAGTTAATGCGTCTCCTGGGATTCAAACAAACCAATTTAAAATACTTTATTATTATTTTTTATCTTCCGTATTCACTAATATACATAATCTCGAGAAAAAAGTTAGGGGAAATTTTTTTTTAAAAGACAGACGAGTTTTTGGGAGTTTTTTTATATAGGCGGCTGAGTGCCGAAAGGTTAAATATTACGTAATATAATATAATATAATTTATATATATTTATATATATCTTTAAAATAAAATTAAATAGGGTTAGTGATTAACGCTATTTTACACGCGAAATTGGGATTAAATTAGAGATTAATTTTAATTAATTTAAATTAATTAAATGAAGGCCACGAATGTTTATAAATAAGAAATTATGGATTTAAATTTACTTTTGTATTGAAACGAGATCTTTTTAAGCGAAGAAGCCGCGATTAGGGACAGAAAAAATTGTGATCGTTTTATACAAAATGATTACATTGGCTTTGCGATTGAAAAAATCGTTGATAGGAAAGGTGTTTCTGTAAAGAGAAGTTTAGAATTTAATTAGATATTACTGCAATATTTATTAGTATAATTATTTTATACTAAATATGAAAGGGGTCTAGGCCTAGTACACTTTATTGCTAAATATTTAAAAAAAACCATAAACAAAATCACCAATAATATTTACTAAATTTTTTGAAATGTTTGAATAAATCATAAAACCTCAGTCTAAATCACGAAATCTTTGACTAAATTTTTTTTAAAAAGAAAGAGAAATTAGCTATTGAATTTAATTTCTAAAGATTTCTATTCATATCCCTTTGTAAAAACTAGCAAAACGTATCTAGTATCATTCAAATTCAATACAGGCTGCTTATGTCAATTTAAACTAGTTTTCAGACAAAGAGGATTCATACCATTTACACGAGGAGACCTGGCTTTTGATCTCCTTGTGTAACACCCGAAACCTGGCTTCCTTGTGTAAATGGTATAGAGTCTCCTAGTTTTATAACTATATATTAATTAATTACCTGGAAATCAATGTCATCATCATTTTCCTTCGGAATCATATTTGATATAATTATTTTTTTTTTAATTTTGGCGAAAGGATTATAAAAATTATCACTACGCAATCAAGGTTTAATTAAATAATGTGTCAATGGAAAATATTTCGAGATGGTGTTTATAGTGGGGGTCTTTACGGATAAAGGAGGGAGGATTGGAGGGATGAAAAATAAAAGTCCCGGCTCGGAGGGATTCTTTAATAAAGGTTTTAATCATTAATTAGAAGGGTTGTCGGGTCCGGACGCTGAAGGTGCTCCAGATTCGGAAGAGCCCATGGCCGCTTCCCAGACGGGGTCCGCTCTCCTACCAAATCTTAATCGGAGAGAAGGGGATCGGCCTCCTTTACGTTCCATCTGATGACCAAAGCTGGAACCTCGATCGGCTCGCAGCAACAGGTCGTACAGCTCGCGTAAATCTGAAAAGAAAGAAGATCCCGCGTAGCAGGAATTGGAGTCAAAACATTAGAACCCCATTTTTTTTAAACCACAACTATATACGGTGTATAATATGCATTATATCAACATGCGAATTTCGGGGGGGTGGGGGGATTTGCGAACTGATTTGAGCCTTAATTAAATTGTAGCCTGAGGTTAATTAGATATCAGACGTGCTTCTATTTAATCCGAGGTGATTCGAGTCTCGTATCTTTTCTAAATTATTATAGAAGATGAATTTATAGTTATACCCTCACAATTATATTTCGGTTCGATGATTAATTTTGTTAATGAGTGTCTACTTACAGTCTTGTTAATTAGCTAAATTTATCGTGTAGGGTTTTTTTTCTCCAGAAATATAATATCGATAAGGTGCTTCTATATATAAAGGGTTTTTATTATGTCTGCTATATAAGGGGGATGTTCTTGCGATTTTGAGTCGAAAATGTAATTTCTATAACATTTTATAGTCCAGGCCAGTGTTTTCAAGTTAAAATAGATTTTAGTATTTTACGGATGGCCCCTTAAATTTCATTAAGAAACTGAAAGACATTGATTTCTAATTTAATTAAGGGGTCATCGCTAAAACACTCAAATCATAACTCGAAAACAGTGGCCCGGACGGCAAAATGTTACAAAACATTTTCGATTCAAAATCGTTCAAAGAACATCACCCTTAATTTATGGCAGACTAATTAGAAACACACTGTATTTATTATCTATATTCATAAAGTACAATTTTCATAATAATTTTAACCATGAAGAGCATGGTCTTTATCCGTTTCACCAAGGTCATATAGAATCATTTCTGATAAGTGTCCAGCATGCTCATGCGCAGCTCATCTCATGCAAATACGTTTATAAAATACCGCGATTTCTGAAAAGTCTTCGCGATCTACCTTACTTCATCATCTTGATGGTCTTATAAGAGATCGAAAACAAAAATGGGGGAAAAAAACAATCTTCATCGTTTCCCTTATAAATTTCCTTTCTTTATCCGCAAAAAAAAAATTTAACCCGAAAAAAATGTTTTTCGCGTTGCGCGATTTTTGTCGCCCAATCGGAACCAAATGGTCCATACAACTAAACACGGTAATTTCCGTTTTCGAAGCTTGGGGGTCCCCGCTATCCTAGCGAAAAGGAGGACAGATTCCTTAAGGGCCTCAGTAACAGAAAATATGGAAGGGGAGGGTGGCGGAATTTTAGGACCGAGAGAAGCGACAATACATGGAGAAGAGCAACACTGTAGGACAAACTCCATCACTCTTTCGCTCTTCGTCCTCCGTTAGCGTCGAGGCCTAAGGGGAACCCGGGACCCTCCGAAAACCGGAAGTTGGAGGAAAAGGGCCACGAGGAGTAAAGTTCCGGAGATGAAGAGCGAGAGAGAGAGAGAGGAAGAGGAGGGTTACCACCGCTTTCCTCTTCTTTCGTAAAAGTAATCAGGAGCAGATGGATTGGATACGATTTCTTGGTCAATCATGAACCCCCAATCCAAAAAATAGTATAGGGATCAATTTCGATATTGCACTGCGCCTCTTTTTTCTTTGTTTACGCTGGTAAATAGATCTCTTTCGATATTTCCAGATGTCTTAATTTAAGGGATTACTACCTATATAGAACAGTATTGCCCCCCCCTCCCCCACCTTATCTTTCGATAGGCCCTAATGCAGTCGAAGGCAGTGTTTCGATATTACTCTGTCGCTATTTGTTCTCCGGTTTCGACTATAGTATTCACTAGACTATTTAGCTAAAAGCGAAATATATTTAGGTCAGTTGTGTGTTGGTGATATACACTGAAAATAAATACCCGCACCGCTGCAGGGTCTCCTCAAATTACCCGCGATTCTTTTGATTCCTCAAATCGTAATATTAATATGAGTGAAGAACTTCTGTTTGATTTCAAAATTTAAGGTCTTCGTTTGCATGGATTAACTTTTCATCAAGAGTTAATCAACCAAGAGTAAGGAACTTCGCCGCAACCGAGACCTTTTATTTTGACGGGTAAAATTGCGAAGAAGTAGTAAGAAAATGGGTTTAAAACTTTACGCTCTAGATTTACTGGTTATGGATGCCGGTATAGTCATCGACAAATGCGGTCCTAAACTTCTAGTTAATTCTATCAGGTGCCTTACAATTTTAAAATTGAAAAGAGAGCGCTTAACTTGAAATATTACGTGATTGACCCAAAGACGTGCTTTAACGTAATCTTTTTTCGGGGGTTTAATACTCATCACTTACTTTCTGGAGATCTGATCGCTTGATTTCCGTAGAATCCCTTTAACTTATTTTTCAACAGATCTAAATGAAAAGGCCCATTTCATTTTGTTTATAAAAATTGACGTACTTTCAAAATCGTTACTAATCCGAAAGACCCACAATGTCACCCCATTTATCTACTCTACTATTTTTTAAATCAAATGGTTTTTGTTTTCAGTAAAATTTAACGCGCTGTTTTTAAAACGGTTTTTCTAATTTAAATTTTGAGAACAAATACTTGCATGTGAAAACTGCGTTAATCTTGGCGTGCATCATCTTGGTGTCTGACGGATTAGTTTGGAATCCTGCCGCGCGTCTTGCTGGGACGGGTAAAATATCATCGTACTGGGACCAACCCGAACCGGGAGGCGACCAAGAACCTAGAGTTCAGAATTGGGCAAACCTCAGAAAATCATGCTCTAGTTAACTTGGCGCCTATTATATTATTTTTAATTATTTTCAAACTTTTTAGGCTATAGATAAGTGCTTTAATCGAAAGATTCGATTATTGTTATCAATCGGTGAAAAATATTTGGTTTAAAAAAAGCTAAAATTTAAATTGCTCGTGTCGTTAGTGCTGAAAAACTCGGCGGTGTTTCTCAATAGCAAAGCGTGACTTTGTTGTTGTGATTTTGCAGTTTAAAATATGCATAAATTGTGAGAATCAATATGAAAGGCAGAATTGTTGTAGTTCTAATGCACGCGTTGAACATTAAGAAAATGTCGCTTGCAAAATTCAAATGGTAGTCTATTGAACTTTAAAAACAGGTGAACTTAAGCAACTTACGTGAGCTACGTATTGTTTCTAATAACTCTTTCAAAAAACCCCAATGCTTTTAAATATTGTCGTTGATAATGACATACGTAAACCTTGATTTATTTTGACACTTCAGATCTAAAATTAAGTTCGTTATAGAATTTTAAACTGGCTGTCTAATTTAATAATTCTCGTTACAGGGTTACGGGATTGAATTTAGTGAAGACACTGATTAATCATGCACGTTCCTCGAGTCCTCTCTCAGCCTTGCAACTATAGTCAAAAGCGAAGTTTCACTAGGACAACGACATCCTTAAATTGCAAGAGAATATACGTCCTCAGACAAGAGTGTTTTGACCAAAGTTTGCTATAAACTCGTATCAACCTCGTCCCGAATTGTCAAGAGTACGTCTCAAGGTAATGGCTCTTTAGTTTCAAATTTAATTATCGTATTCCTGCCCCCACCCTATCAATACATCAATCATCCTCTTTTAAGAGAGCTCTAAAGTTAAACCCATGGTTACTTATCCAAAACTCGTTTCTATCACGTCTGTCTTTTCCCTGAATTTTAATTTACTTCCTGTATATTATTCGAAATGAACATACAGGGTGTTTATGATAAGTCTGCCATAAATTGAAGGGGTCAAACTGAGTGGTAGTGTGGAGATATGGATTCCTAAACATTGGTCCTATGAACTAAGACATATCAGACAAGAATGTTCCATTATCTATAAGAAGTGTTCAATTAATTTATGAATTATTTCATTTCTCCAAATGCCTTGACTTTAATTAAGAAAGTTCCTTATTATAACAACATGGTGATTGTTAAGATACTAATTTTTGACCGTTAACTCTATTTAAAAGTTCGCGATATACTATGATTGGTTTATTATAAACATAACAAAGACGTAACACATGTTATCTGGGCTGCAACTAACCCCCATAGAGATAGATTTACAGTTTAAAAACATGCAAAATCTATAGATTTTTCATTAATACGAGCACAACAACAACAAAGCTTGAAAGAGCAAAATGGAAAGGCTTCACGCTCGTTAAATCTACATTAACGAAGCCCGGAAAGTATGTAGCTTCTCGGGAGTCAATTTAATCTTGATACCAAAAAGAGGGAGGGGTTGAAATAGGGGAAATAAGGTTAGGTTATTTCCATAGAGAAACAGTATTTTCTGTACCATATAAACATGTACGCGCGCCTTTGTGTTTTAATCCTGGGTAGAAAATGTAGAACGCTTTCACAAAAGAACATATATCCTATGACTTATATTTCATCTCATAGTAAAGCTTACTATGAGGTTGGGTCAGTACTCTATGCGTGAGTTAAGGTTAAATAAAGAAATATATGAGGAGTAAAGAGTTCAATAATAAACCACGACACTTTCTACTACATTCACTAATTCCAAGCGAATAGAATGGAGTAACCAGGAGCAGATATTAGTTTTCCCAGCCTATTTTTCCTTTCCTACTTTTTTTATTTTGACCAAGGCTTAGCAGCTATGATAGTCTTTGCTGCTATTTTTGCGTATTTTATTTGTAGTATAGCATTGATGGATAACTATTGGAGTTGTAGTTTGTCGTACGTTTTTGGAATGGAGGAATTTTGAGAAGGAAACTGGGGTTATTCAATGAAATGAGGAATCCATTCAAGAATGTAAAGAATCAAGCAATACGTGTATTGTTGGGTATTTTTTGGGGGGAAAATAGACATTTTGTTCGATCGAAATCGGTCTTCCTTTTATCTGTTTAATTTATCATAAAATATGGTAGCTTTCTTTTGGACTAAAGTTTCCATCATATCCGATTGATTTGTCTATTGTATATACATTTTTCTATTTGTCAGAAGTTACTACAGCAGGCTTTTGTATCGATAAAAGAATAAATTTAGGGTTCGATAAATTATTTACATATTACATACGTGTTCGATCGAAAGCCTTTGAATTCAATAACCATGGCTTAACTGTTTTATTCAACTATCAAACTTCTTTACATTACTGAACTAAAAAGAGTAAAAGATAAATCATAATTCCTATAATAATGATTATATTATATACTAATTTACTAACTAGGACAATTGATAAACCTTTCATTAATTCATAATTTGTCCACCATGGTTTGTCTAAAAGTATCATCGGAGCTTCAAGGTTTATTAGGGATATAAAAACAAAGGTATATTCAAACCAAATATAGATATAAATAACGATTTAGTTACCATAAAACAGATCAACTGATCTTTTTATTATATCTTGTTCTTTTTCAATCCGCAGTCCATAAGATATGTTCCATAAGTCACTGGTAACTGAAGTGACGTAGGTGAAACGTCATAGATTCTCGTAAAGCGACGCCAGGTGACGCGCTGTCAAAAGCTTACTACAGACTTAATTGGAAGATGGACTGCAAAACCGAGTGTAGTCAATTTTCGCGTCGTCTCTCTGTAAGTATGAAGTGCCATACTTCTGGAACATATCTTATAAACTTATGGCTATAGTTTATCGCTGGTAGTATGCCACTCACTAACTTTCCTAGAAAAATCATTGTCTAGCATTGAAAGTAAATTTCAAAATTTAGCTTAAAAAAAATGAAAAATATCCAATTCATCTTCCGGTTGAGTGAACATCCAAAATACGCTTTCACCATCGGGTGTCTTTTTTCACCTTTCATTTTTGCAGTATGAAATAATTCATCCGATAGTAACGTTTTTGGTTGAAAGTAGCTAAAGACAGTTCGTGTTTTTCACAGGGACAAAGGAATGTGGTAGGCCTTCCTGGCTTATTTTTTGGAAATCTTCTCTAGAGACAGCTTTATCGCGATGTGGTTTGGTAATTTCTCTTTTAAACTTTCCACGGTGCACCTTTTCCAACACCCCGCTTCGAAGGATATGTAAGATAGGACTGCGTTGGCAACAGTCAGAGTGAATTAATTACGCCTGGCTGATTTTTTTCATCTTGTCTTAATAATTTTTTCTCCTGGGATTTAGAGAGTGGGTATTTAGATTGCATTTGAACGTTTTCGTAATATTTACGTTTCTTCTCTACCTATGCATTGCTTTGAAAAACTAAGAAAGAAACCAGAACGCTATAACAATAGTCTCATTTAGGTGTTTGTTTTACCTGTAGTTTCAGGTAAATAAACTATTTTCCTTCCAGTTTTCTTAGCCTTAAGGTTCATCGAGTATTGTCAGAATCGGTGTAACTTATTTCTATTTGAACCTGGAAAAAATCTAAACAAACTGCATGGTAGTCCAAAGATATAGTAAATAATCTTTGGTGGAAGTGTTGTACATACACTGTTAAGTCAAACTCGATTTTGAAATTTAAGTTTTATTGGGGTTAAAAGTCTAAGACCTTTAATCGGTATCGTAGTGGGGTTAAAGTTTTGAAAGACGCCATTGTGAGGGGCGAATAATAGTTTAGGAAGATTCTGAAGACAATTTTCTGTATTTCCAAACCGTTTTGCCCTTCTTAATGCCTACCACATGCAGTGACGTATTTATAAAAATTAGTCCCCGCCTTGCCGCAGCCTACTATACATTTCCTTTAATTTACAACTTTAATTTAAGTTATTATTAATTTCAACCTTTAAAGATACGGGCGGAAACTTCAAAACCCTGTTCATTAATTTATATTATAATTATAAACTATATTGGCTTTTGTTTAATTTGTTATCCCAAAGGTTATACTACTCTAAGACGCTGTATAATCAATCAGAAAATCTTTAATTCACTTTAGATATATTAGAATTGATAGTCTTCCGTTATACTAGTGTAAGGAGTTAATTTAAAATCCCTACCACTGTTTCCCCTTCGCTTCCATAAATCAATTTCTCCTTCTCTTGACCATCGGTCTGTCAAAATGTTCGAAAAGACACAAAAGGCTATTTTGACCTCCTCCCGCTGCAGTAAGCCTTTTCAGGAACTGAGACACATTTTAAACGTCAAACCAAGTGTCTGAAAAGTCGAGATATTGACAAAAGAGTGAAAATAGAAAAAGACCATTCTTTTTTCTTCTTCTCTCTTTTCTCTGGCACCCTTTTTTCCAGCAACCGGATGTGTATAAAGTCCATTATTTCTACCGTTTTTGAAACCCCAGAGGAACCGGTAGAGACTCTTTTTCAATCCATTTTTTACAACTAGACAAATAATTTCCCTTGCGAACATAACCACCGCTGCTGTGGTTGGTAAATTGAAGTATTTTGTCCATGCTCGTAATTGAGACCCTTTATTAGAACTTTCTGAATGGATTCTATTAGAAAAAACTATAGTTTTGAACATAATACAACTAGCTATATTGACCGACGCTGCCCCAGTGTTCTAATACAGTTAAAACCCTAAATTGTCTTTGAACACACCTGTTTGAAATACCAGTATGGTGTTGTTTTCTCTTTTTAAACTTTAAAACAATAAATGGAAGCTTAAGGGATCAAGCATAAATCTAAAATGCTACGAGTTCGGAATAGTACGTTCTTAACAGGCTTAAAGGCAAGGAAGGGAAGTGTTCCTTTTGTGTTACTAGTATCTATCGCATGAAGTATGATCAAATTCAGTAAAGTATTGTCACTTTTTCAAAAAACATAATACACAAGTCGTACTGATGATGCTTTATCGCGAAATGTCCTTGTGGGAAAGTTTTGATTCAAGTATCCATTGAAGAGAATGGCGTCTCTTTCTCTCAGGGCGATTTTACTCCTTCGGAAGAACCTCTTAATATCCATCCACGCAACCAACTATCTTAAAACTCTTATTACGCTAGCGTTGCCGCTACCGTGAATACATTAATCGAAAAGGAAATGGAAGTTTCCTATCCTGATTTTTCCGTAACCTCTCCGAGCTAGCAAGCAAACTCTTTTACACTTTTTGAAAACAAAGACGACACCAATTCCGAGTTGTTCTTTTCGTTGTTAACCCTTTGGCTTTAAAAGTTTCCAGTTCTCCAACTTAAATCGTACATTTATTATTGGCATTGACTGGAAATTCGAGACTAATGGAATGAATTCGGGACTTTTATTCTAATGAGTCTTGTATTGTAAAGACAGTTTTGTGTTTTCAGGGAAATTTTTTAATAGTTCTTTTATTGTTTCTCGCTTTTAAGACGAGGAAATTTGAATATACTCAAGGGTTTACTTACAAATGTAAGAGCTTAATGCCTTTGGCATGAATACATTCAGAAATATAAATTTAGCTGCTTGCTTTTATTATTTTGATTTGGCATCTCTTAAAGTGCTAGCTAGCTTTTGGAAAGGGTTTGGTCGTAAACTTAGCCGAGCTCAAATGTTTTAGAATGCCTTTGGTTGCGTACCTTCTGAAGTAACACTTAGGGTGAAGCCTACTACCAGGCGAAAATGATCCCTTGTATTTTCAACCAGCCCCTGTAGAAATGTTGTTTCTGCTGAGCAGTAATGTTGGTAGTAAACGATACCCACCAGGGACTAAGTAATATTCTTTGGATTTAAGCGCATTTCATTTCCCGAAAGGTTGAAATCTTTCTAAAAAAATTTCTTTCTGACCTTTGAAGCATGAAAATTATCCTATTAGTGTGATTTTAAAAAAACAGCACCTGTTGGAAAATATTTAAATCTGTCTACCTTACAACTAAATTTGAATGTTTGTACCAAGCTGATCTCCACAAAAAAGGGATAGGGCAAACCAAGCCTAGTCTTGAACTGCTAGATATGTTTAAAATACTTGATATTATTTGAGGTTAGACGAGCGTAAATCCTTCCGGTCTACCGTTTATTTGCGCTCAATGGGGTCTGAGTTTCGCCGATAAAGATTCCCGCGTTAAAGGGAACGTGGCTTCGAGATTGTACGTGCCTGGGAATTTCATTAGACCGGTCCCAATCGCAAAGTGATTTGGAAACACCCCCCCAGAAACAACGTTGCCTCTTTCAAACTGTCGCCAACGTCTCCGCCGCCAAAACAGTAACTTAAAGGAGAGAGAGAGAGAGAGAGAGAGAGAGAGAGAGACACGAGCTAAGTGAGACGTTTGTAAACCCCTTAATTGTATCGAAACCTTAATTGCAAATTGAATATGACTATAACATTTTGTAAATGCCAGACGGATATTATATAATATATAATAATAATATAATAATAATATTTATTGTGTAAAATATTATTATTATATTATTATATAATATATTGTATAGATAAAGTGGTTAAGTTATGGGAATAGTTATGTCTCGACGAAACACGACAGTTACTAACTTCCTTCCTTTCTCGTAGTCATTGAGGTTTCACGACTCTTAACCGTTAATTAATAAACTTCTAATGACCGGATAAATCTAAGTACACTACCTCCGTTAAGTGTAATATTTTTTTTCAAAACCTTTTTCGTAAATCGTTAAAACTAATTTGGGAAACAAAACTTTCATGATTCGATAATAGCTTATCGTTTACAGACTTCTTTAATGTTTCTTTAATACTGCAAATGAAACTAAATGTAATACAAAATATTAACCTCGCGAGCGATTAAGAACAATTTTTAATGGAGGGCCCATTATATCCTGATCGATTTTTAACGTTCGATATGAGTATACATTAATCTTTGAAATGTTAGAAGTTCGGCCGAGAAAAGTCAATAATTGAATTTCGTTCATGGTCATCATTGGGGAAAGGTTTCCAATTAGAACTACAATATTAGATATTTCTTCTACATAATCCGATTTAAAGTATTTTCAAGATATTGAGATTAACGTCGTTATAAAATAATTGGCTTCTTTTCCCCTTTTCTAGAGATTTTAACCTTCACCGTTTGCCCGTACAAAGCTTTATCGCAAACATCCGTAGCATTTTTACCACTTCAATTTATGCCTTGTTTCGTTTGACTTTCGGAATTCCAAGATTCACGTATAGAGTCAAAAATTTCTTTTCCTTAGCTTAAATATAAAGTTAATCTAACTTCCGGCATTGTGTAACCAATAACAATAAGTTATTTTTAATATAAATTTAAAATTAATATCAAATTAAATATGAAATAATAATTACATAAACGGATTATCAAGTTTTGCAATAGCTATAAATCTTCCGGAATTTTTTTCGCTTGAACCCGTGACCTTTCACGACTAAGCTTCTGTAAAATTTAGGCTTAACGTTTCCCAAGTTGGCGTGGTGTTTATTTTTCTTACTTTCTTTCTTTCATTATTTCATGACTTTAGTTATCCAAATAGATCGATTTAATATCGCGCATTAGTTACGACACGTCGACACCCCATTGTTTAATTTACCTTTCTTACATAATAACATTTTTAAAAGCTTTTTTTCCCTTCAACCCAACACATACACGTCCTTTCCTAGGACCCCCGCTTTGTAAATACGACTTATGTTTCTCGATATATTTTTTGACGTGTTGAATCGCCTACTCTAGTTGAGTGAGTTATATTTATACAGTCTATATAGGCAAATATCAGGTAGATTTTTTTTCTAATTCCCTTAATGCACCTATGAGGGTGACTAGAGACACGAGGAAGAGAATGAAACGAGAAAGAAAAAAATAGAAAATATTCAGTTGGCGTGGCGACGAACCACACCGCGTTTTTACCCTCTCAATCTTTCAACGTATATGTGGTATACGTATGAGGGAACATATTTTTCCTTTTATATACAGTAATAATTATAATTCCTTGTTAAACATTACGCAATGTGTTCCAAAGAATTATAGATATTGCATTCGGAGAAAACACGCTCATGATTGCGAATGCTCGAATCTATTTTCATCTTAAACATTTGGAATGATTTGTTTTTTTCTCTTGAACTTATTGTATATATTCATTTCCAATGACAATTAATTAAATTGATAACAATATATTAGGCTGAGCATGAAATGTCGCAAAACTTGCATTACATATTTTTGAAGATGATTTTCAGATATTATTTCTCAATATTACATCATAAAGTCATCAAATAGATTAAATGTCTATAATATTATTATTCCATTTGTTATAAATAACAAATTGATCCAACCTAGGTATAAAACATTATTGCAAGAGAGGGGATTGTGTACGAAAGCCAACGTGCAAATATCTGTAGGGACTTAAATTACTCTGCATCGCTGATTAGCCAATTATATCATAGTATAAACTTTAATATTAATGTTGTTACTTTATTTGTTATCGTCAACAAATAAACTTTAGATCAGTTAAAGTAAATACTATCCTTAAATTGGCTATATTTGTAGCTGAAACTTTGCCATATACCAAAACGTCTGTTCCTAAACATAATTTAAAATTTATTCTCTATTATTCTCAAAACTCTTTGGAGTCAAACTCAATCGCATTAAACATCGCCTCATTAAATATTAATTTATCTCATTCTGGTAGACGTCGTTAATATTTAAAATCCTTAGTCTATGTTACTTAAAATCATTCGTCCCATTGAAGAATTTATAATAAATTTAAAGGGATGTACGATTTTGCAAGTACTAAATTGACTTAAAAAGAAAAATAAATAACTTTAGCTGAAATTAGTTCTCAGTTTCTAGCTGGCGCGGGAAAAGCACGTCCACCTTTAGTCTCATGTAATTATAATATAACAAAGCAATTTTCCCGCGAACTAAATAGGCCTAATTAGAAAGAGTCGTTAAGACTAATAACGAGTGAAATTTCTCAGGATAATCGTCGCTTCATTAGAAATTCCACGTGTGGGGATAATAAACCGCCTGTCGCTTTGTAATAACGGTAACTCAAACACCCTAGATCTTTTAAGTTTCTTCAAAAAGCTTTACCTAAGGGCTAGCGTAAATTTATTTAAATTAATTTATTTACAGAACCGAAACGTTTTGTAAACAAAGAAGTCAATAATCAGGGGTATAAATTAAGGAATTTGCTCCTTTCTCTTAAATTCTCATAAAGTTACGCCACGCAACTTAAGATATTCAGCTAATTAGTTGTAAATTTAATCCCCGGGGTTATTTTCACTCGGCCTTTGCGCTTATTAAGGTCGAGACTGAAAAGTAAACAATTAGGGTGAATTATAAAAATACCACGAATCTCTTTGAAGTGTCTATCGTCGCCAAACATTTGTTAATTCTCATAAATAACTAATTCCGTAAAGTTTTCCAAGAGAAAACGCTGGGGATATCAAGTTTGGTATATTGTTTTAATTAACTTAAGTGGACCTCAAACTTTGATTGTTATGCCATGAAAACATCACTACAGATTCATGAGGTTAGGCCAGATTTTACCGGCATTGAAGGAGAAATTAACAAGTCTCGCTAGCTACATTAAATAATCATTGAATTTTAGAATGAAAGGTCTATGTTTATGTATTACTACCAAGCAAAGGTACCCGTTGGGACATTTTCGTAACTTTTAGGGCTGCCGTTTTAAAAGACGACTGCAAATCGAACCCCAAAAGCTTTATCGAAAACCTTCCTGGACGCCATTTTTCAAGATGGCGTCGGATTTAATAAATATTTTTTAGTGCAATCCTACTACTTAAGAGCAACGTCTCTGCAAATTTTCAGTCTTCTAATTAAAGCGGTTTGAGCTGGGCATTGATTATCAGTTAGTCAGTTAGGACTTGACTTATAAAGATATAAATTACCGAACACTTACACTTTATTGAGAGATTATAGAAATCAAAATAATTGAACTATTTTATCCCTTAAAACTAATGGGCAAGAAGCTCCTTAGGAATGAAGTAATGAAACTATTCTTGTTAGACTTTTGGCTCTTTGAGAAGCTCTTGGGCACTTCCACGATTAGAGGCTCTTTTCTTTGACAAAAACGTGCAATTACTTCGATGGCCATTTCAATCTCAAAACGAGAAATTTCGCAAATTGAGGGGATTTCGCTCCTTTAATTGTCAATCATTCAAAAACCATTAAACCGAATTAATTCGGTAGGAACTAAAAATTCACGATCATTTTGGAAACTTTTAGAGACACTCTTTATTGACTGAACCTTTAAAAAAAAAGTCTTAAAAAGATATTCCTTTTCGTGTCGGAGGAAAGACTTAACCTCTTGAATGATTGTCGACTCGGAAGTTTTATTCGAAATAGAGAAGAAATCACGTTAAAAGTAATCGAAACTCGAACCCCTTCCGCTTTATTTTTGAAAAGGAAGACGATAGATTTATTGGAGTTTTCCCTTTCTTTTCGATATAGATAAGAGTGTTGACTTTTTTATTGTTTCTCTGCAGTACCATTCTTATTTTAAAACAATTCACTTTTATGGGTCTAAATCCAGTCTCTCATAGCCTTTAGGAGATCAATAAAACATTTGGGAATTTTATTTTGAGTTTTTTTGCGAAAAGGTAGTTCAAGTATGACGTTTAGCAGAATGTTATATCAGAAGGACTGAACTCGGGAGTTTTCGATTTAAATTTATCTCTGATCCACATGCCGGTCTCTAAGTTTGGCTTTCGCTTCTCTTTAAATCAACCTGCATCTTATTGGTTTATTTAAATCTGCCTTTATAGGATTTAAACTAGTCATTTAATTTGAATTAAAGTAATTTGCAGTTACTCTCAGAAATAAAAAATAAACAGGCTTCATTCTAAATGGGAAAATAAAATCTTCCCATTCTCTTAAATCTATGCCTGTAATCATAAGTTTATAAGATATGTTCCATAAGTTTGTCACTGGTTACAAATTAGAGCCTGTCATGAAGTGACGTAGGTCATAGATTCTCGTAAAGCGACGCCTGGTGAGTCGCTGTCAAAGGCTTAGCACAGACAAAATAGGAAGATGGACTGCAAAATTAACCGAGTGTAGTCAATTCTCGCTGGTCGTTCTCTCAGGAAGTCTTTAGCATTACGAAGTATATGTAGTGTATTACCTTGGAATATATCTTATAAACTTATGCTGTAAAATATAGTTGCGAGTTAAGATTCTTAATCCATACCTACGGCTAAGTATTTTCCCGAATAATCTCCTGGTGATAATCCACATGAGTTCCCCATTATTTAAGAAAAACCTAAATGTCTGGACAATTACCAACCAAAACCGTGCCAAACTTCCAATAATTCTCTAGATCTTAATGAAGTTATCTCTAGGGACAATTCAAATTTCAATTGAAAAGATCGCACTTAAAAATACCGGACGATCTACTCCCCCGCAAAATCTATCAGGCTTGTGATTTAATTCATTCTGGAAGGTCACGAAACTGATCTTCTTAACGCGATTTACCGTAAAGATCTCGAAACAGGTTCGGGGGTCAGCGTTAACTGGATTAAAAGACTCATTTGAATAAACATTCAAGAACAACGGTTATAATAAGAAAATTTAGCAAAACTACCCGTAGGTAGCAAAGGGTTATTTAAAAGTGCCGGACCCTTCACGGTGTTTCCGGATGAGTTAATTGCTTAATTGGATTCATTGCGTAATCGGAAACTAGAAATTTTCCTGTCATATACAAAGAGAACTGTTGCAAAACAAAAATGAAACTGTGGGGTTCTCTCTCGAACTTTCTCTTGACGGATTGTACAGTTTAGTATTGCAAAATATATTTCGGTAGTTTCTTTAGAGTGTAGGAAGTGTTCGACCCCTCGCGCTCCCGTAACAATTAAATCACAAAACTAGGTGAGAAGATTACGTAACAATTGTTAGAGTGTAAATGTTAACGCTATCTCTAAGGAAACAAACGATGTTGCTTGGGATTATGTTTTAGATAGGGTTGATTTTGGTTGAAGGAAGTTAGGAACTAAATTCAAGTAAAGTTTAAGAATTTATAATAATCTATATACTTCCCAGGAAGTTAGCTAGTTCATGGATTAAGGAAACGCACCCCCAGTCGTATAATTTTCTCGAAAACTGTTCTCCAATAAAAGTAATCCAGTAAATATATTTTAGACAAGAGAAATAAATTAAATTAAAATTTCTAATTCTGTACCTATTGGTTTGGTTAAAATGGAATATTAATGAATGCATTTATGTATATAACTTTCCTCAGTTTTATGTACAAGATCTTCTGTTTCAACGCTTTAAATACAAGAAGCTAGTCCGACATAACAACATATATCTATTCAAATTGTAACCCTTTGTTTTTAAAGAAGCATTTTAAGTTTGCGAATATAAATTTCTAACACATCTCCTTATTTAGCAAATTTAATATTAATATTATTAATATTGTTAGGAAAGAAATTAATGAGAAACTTCACAATTTTCATCATTTATCAATTTGAAAGGAATTTATTTTATTTTAAATATGTTTCAACTGACAATGGCATTCTAGACTTACTGTCTGAAAAGGGTTGAAGATTCAATTTACGTAAGCTTTTGTTTTTCTCACTGAAACGAAGGAAAACAGGAACCGATAGCGTCGTAGATGCAAAATTTATAGCAAATTCTTTATCTAATTTAATTTAATGTGCAAGTTTGACACAAATATTACGTTTTCCGCGATGAAAACATAGGCAAATTGTTACGTATTTTGAACTTCTTAAAAATTGGGTTCGAATAATCCAGTCTTTTAAATTGAAAATTTTAATATCTGTTACTTAAGTCGGGCAATTAATTTTCTACACTTATCTTTTACCCATTCGCGCCATTGTCTATACAAAGACAGTTTTTAGTAATGTTATATTGTCTTTATTAAGTTGCCTTATAAACATCTCAGATAGATATCTGTTCCTCTGAAATATGTTTTAGTCTAAAATAAATAACTTTTTAGCTTAAATCTCATTTTTCACTTGACTGTCTCATCAATTTTATCCATCTCCCTTTCGAATAGAGGGAATGAAAAATAGTTTTCGCAACTTTGCCTTAGTAAAGCTCAAATTTATGGCGCCTCTTTCCACCTTTTCAACCCTCTATTCCTTTAAAAATCGTCTAGAAATGAATATTTTACATCCGAGTCTAGGTATCCTTTTTGTTCGTTCTATAGAAATTTTCCGCTCACCGTTTTCGTTTCTCGTTTGGAAATCGGCCTTGCGTGCCCGAATCCATATATTTCGCGGAAATAACCTTTAACAAAGCTATACTTGGGCCTCCCCTGACTAATATTTTAGTAACAATGTCTATTATTATAGACTGGGAGCCCAAATCTAATATATCTCCGACCTTTCGGGAATTATATATATAAATAAATCGAAGCTAGATCTTATACCACAGGGGGCTGGCCGGAATGAAAATTTGAATATTTCTATATTTTAAACCGTAATCCCGGTTATATATATAAGAGTGGTCTGCTGTATTTTTCATATTGAGGGGTTATTCCTCGTAGATTTACATTTTTTTTACAGAAGGTATTTCCTTTATTGGTTAGAAATATGGTTGGATTATATTGACATCAAAGGTTTTTGTAGCGTAGCTTTTTATATCGTATTTGAAATTTTGAATTCAATATTTAGTTATTTATTTTTCAAAAATGGGTTTTTGGAAAAAATATGTTTTAGAACTTTGGTATTTTATGCGAGGTTTTCTAGAGCTCGTCGAATGCTGCGTAACAGAATCGAAATAGTTTTTTTCCTGTACGTGTCTAAACGTTAATAGCCAATTCGATATATCCCGCAAATCTCTATCGACTCGAATAATGTTTTATATGCATCGATTTTTGGTTTAAATCGTAACCAATCTCTTGTAAAATAGTTGATCGAATTGATTTCTTAGTTCTGGTTTGTTCTGCCAAAAAAAAAAAAAACTAACTTTTTTAACTAAATCCTGATGTTAAAGTAAAAAATGCATGAAACCATGAATTTCTTCAAGGACATATGATTAAATTAATGATGAAAAGGGCTTATATTAATTAATTCTACTTGAAAATTAAAATTTTCCAAACTGTCTTCAACGAAGTAATATAACTTTTGAAGAAACTTAATTTTATTTGCAAAAATATGATTCACAAAGTCATTAATTCATTTTTATGAACTCTATTTACGACTTTGAAATTTCAATTTGGAACCATTTCGACATATGCTGAGGTAAATCAAATACAATTTATTTAATTTGAATTTTTCCTCTAATACTAAACTTATGAATATGTAAATTTAAATTCTCGTTTTAAAATGAAAAGCGAAACCAATTTTAAATTTAATTTCTTTCCTTTGAAAAGCAAGCGAGAAAACCCCTTAAAAACGTGAATCAAAGTAAACTAATAAGGAAGGAGGTGTTAAAAATATATCCCAACAGGTTTAAAATTTATGCATTTTCTGACTAGCTTATTCCACATCAAATATTAACACGAACCTAAATTTCTCTCGAGTTAGTTTGCTATTGTTTAATATAATTCGGATTGTCGCCTGCTGGAATTGAAATCCTATAGCTGCTAGAAGAGACTCAAAACTCAAAATGTAAACCTTTCGCTTGAAATACGCGATTTTGGAATAGTTTAACTGGAAAAGTTTCCCTTGGACGACGTCACGACTGAGCTCTAGTTTTCCCAAATCCTTCCTCGAGTAGTTGTAGTTTTAGTCTCAGGAATTTATAGTTTTTTCCACGAATATTGAACTAAACATCCTGGACTATTGAGAGAACCCGTAATTTAAAGAGAGGACTAAATGTAAAAAATTACAAAAAAACAAAGCGAACCAACATAGTATCAATAACTAGATTTTAAATAACACAGAGAAAATGTTTTAGGTTAAATACTGTAACCTGTTCTGCAAAACCGCGATAAAAGCTAGTTAAATTACGTTAAAGTGAGCTTAATTTAAATTTTATCTTGAAATTATTTCATTATTTAATATAAAATAAGTAAATATGTGAAACTCCACTCATTTTTCAAGATTCGTGGTCATGGAGCTGAACTGAACTGAATGCTCGCTGAAACTTCTCATTATAATTAGTCTAATACCCAATTTTTCCATTATAACTGTCACCGGACTCCATTCTCTACCCCGTCTTTGAATGTATATGTTACTTAACGAATTAAATTCTTCAATATTCTAGCAGCAAATGATTAAACTCGGGGTTTTGTTTCAATTTTATATTTTCGTCTGCAAGACCATTTTCCAAATCCAGGCGCATAACACGGTAAGGATGCGGTGAACGATAAAAGCGTCAAAAACGAAAGATCGTCCCTGCTATCTCGTCCCGACCCTCATTATAATAAACATTTTTGACTTTGACGATGTTTGCTATCTGTAGGGATTTGCTAGTCGGATATTTCTTCGTTCTTCTTCTTTAAAAAAACCCTCTTAAATAGCTTCCTCTAAGCTCAACAGGTGAGAAAAGCCTTGACACGACCCGGTTTACAAATCCCCGCTTGATTTTTTGGTATCTAAAAGAACCGTTTTTTATCTCTTACCTGCATGGCGCAGTAGAGTGCTATTGCTCCTTCCCGCCTTTTAAATATTAGGCCTAGCTGGTTTGAAGAAGTTGCGCTGTTTTGCCTATTTTTCATATTACACCCTCAGTTTGCCAAAAACATCAACTTTCGAGTCTTCATCATATTCAATGGAATTTTCAGGCTTTTGCGCATAGTAACTTGAGGAAAGGTTGAGTTGCAATTCTTAGAATAAGTTACTCGAGCGTAGTTTCTTGGTTTTATTTCTATACACCCGGTTCTTTAGAAATGACTGATTTTCAGACGGTCCCCACGCGCTTTGAAATAAGATTCTGGCGGGATCGGTTTTATTTTTAAGATTTCTGGATTAAATCCCACGTGAAGAATTGTCTGTATTTGAAATAAGATTGAATGTCCTGCTAGACTATACGAGTATTCAATTCAGCACTAGTATTATTGTAATATTCAAAGTTAAACTTGTTTACATGGTGATCCAAAAAGGGTTGTAGGACCAAAGTTCTAAGGGCTATTTTGAGTTCAAAATGTAATTTCTATGATTTGAGAGGCAATTCTAATTTCCTTTATTGGTTGGTCGTGTCAAGTATTAAAATAAAATCATAACTTGTTTAGGGTGGCCCTTAAGGGTCAAAATCGCCTGTAGAACCCTGTAATTCGGTCTAACCAAAATTTTTTAAACGCCCTGAATTATACTAGAGATTTTAAGAAATTACCCGTAAAAATGTACGAAAAAGTTTAGCGTAAGAAAAATTGCAACAAATTTTCAATTTTAATTTTTAATTTAAGCCTAACAATTTAGTACAAATTATTTCGGTCATTTCCTTAAACTCTGTGTGCTTTTATAATTTATAATCTAAGATTAGGGTAAAGTGAAGCGTTTATTGCACATCAGATTGGCAAATTTGATATAATTAAGTGTATACCGCAAAGCAATATGGCACTGAGCTAATGCAGGACTGAATTATTGACGCGAGAATTTCCGATGTACAGTCAGGTTTATTAAATATTAAACCATAAAGTTCTCGAATAGCGAAATAAATTAAAGTTTAAACATTTTATATTAAATTTCCTAATCACTTAAAGGAAGTCCTACCTTTCATACGCCCCGTAAACTTAATAATAATTACGAATGTCATATTTGAAATTTAAAGAATCGTAGCGTGCATGCATTGTGAAATAGCATATATTCAAGTAAAGTCGTGCCATAAAGATTATTTAAAAAGGAGTAAGAAAAGAAAGGTTTCGTATCTGCGAACTTACTGTCCTCGTCGTACATGGGCGCGGCTGCCAGCTCGTGAAGCACCAAGAACAAACATAAGGTGATGGCCAAAGCTTTTAATACGGTCGAGCTCATTTCTGATTGTGCCTCGCGGTTCTTTGGTTTTTCCACTGATGAAATTAGTCTGTAAGGTGCAAAAAAGAGAGAGAAAAAAAAAATAAATTAAATTACCAAAAGTTTGTTGCTAAACTTAATCTAACTTTCGAAAGTTAAAGTTTTAATGAAATAAATTTCAAATTGGACTTTCTATTGAAGGTCTAGAGTCTAGACTTTAGTTTGATTGTGTCCCATATGTTGTTGGAAACAAATTTTAAACAAAATCGGAGACTATATCTATTCACCTCGTGTTAACAGTCTAATAGAAAATTAAAGGAGGAAGTTAGAATTCCTCTAGTTTTAATTTAGTGTTCTTAGAAGGGGATAATAGAAGGATACTGTAGTTATGTAACATGATTCTTCCCAGGTTCACCCTTTCTGTTTGCTCTACCTCTCATCAAACTTCAGATGGGCATCCGTGGGGTGAATTCTATAACTGTTTGGTACTAAATCCTCAACCCACAAACCTTGTTTGTCTTGACGTGGGACAAAAATCCACAAGCGCATGCGCCTTAACAAATAGTTAAGCAGTACTAATAGAGTAATGATGAGGAACTATTTATAACGTATTTGCTCCAAATGTTCTGATGTTAGGAAGAATCATGTTATATACTTCATCGTGTTATGCGTCGATTCAACTCTATGTTACATCAATTTTACAGAAACTAAATCTATTTATTATTGATTCACATTTCTTATGAGAAATCCTAGGTCACTTATAGAGAAATAAAGCCAACCTGTAGGATAAAACACAGAAGCTAAGTAATTACCCAAAGAAAGAACTCCATAGTAGTTAGGCTTAACGTCCGAAATTACGGAATTTCTGAGAAAATTCGTTAGTTTTAATTGCCAAATTAAATTCTTTTTTCTCAAGCCCGGAATTTTTTTTATTTCGGTGTTGTGTTTTTCCTCTTTTTCTTTCTCTTTGACTCTTAAATTCTATTAATCTCTACTAAATTGTTCTCGACAAGCTCAACCACTTTTAGAAAGATCCAAAAAAAAAAATAAGGTCTTTTAAAAAATCAAGAGAATTGTTCTTTCGTTAGTTACTAAGGTTCATAAACGTAGGAAGGCGAAAAAGGGCAAGTACAAGAGGGGGCCAAGGAAGTATTTAATTGGTCGGCTCCACTTCAATCACTATCCAACTATATGGCTTATAAAGAGAAAAGAGCCAAGGGATCTAGCTTAAGTGTCTGAGGACGGCCGGGGAGTGAAAAACAAGGTCTCTCGCCGAAGCTCTTTACAAGAAGAGTCTTGTAAGTGCCATTAAAACGAAACACGCGAATCATTCGGGAATCTCTATCTTGGTTTTTTTACCCTTCTCTTTTATCTTCTTTCTCATCGGACGCTCTTTTCCGGGGTTAGTCCGTGTAACGATAGGCAAAAATAAAAAAAATACTCTGAACTTAAGAAAGAATTTCCTAACGCCTTACTTCCAGCTAAGAGGACCCTTGACAAAGTACTATTTCGCTAATGAGAACCCTGATTGCTTTTGATTAAAGCTTGAAATTGTTGCTACCTGATCTTATGTCTACTCGAACATATTGTATCACTTCAATAACCTTCTGTTGTCCGTCCACTTATATGGATTAAAATAGAAGTAGAGATAGTGCGTAATGACTTCGTTACATTTGCCATTTACAATCTTCCAGTTAAGACGATTCTTCAACTGTATATTAATTAACAAGAAAACGTGTAGTTAATTCTTTTATGTATCGGGCTTAAAGTTCTTTAAGTTTAAATGTCACAAGAGGTTCTACGTTTTTAGCCCTAATTTGAAAAATAAAATTGGGAAAACATCTGTGAATTTTCTCGTGCCAAACTTCATCTTACATCAATAAGACTAGAAGTTTTAGTTCTTTTTGGTCAATTTCTTAAGCTCTAAACCTAGAAACTTACGCTTAAATCCTACGCTCGGTATTACTCCCGTTCATTTATAGATTAAAACTACAATTAGGTACCTAATTAGAGATATTGTTTGTAAATAATAGCGGCTTGATAAGAAGAGGAAACTAAATCCTCTTATCATTTGTTTTATTTTGAATTGCATTTTGTAAACGGGATACGTGAAAAACAGAGTCGCTATGAAGTAGCTTGCTTCACTGCTAGCATTTGTGTACAGCGGGTGAAACATTTCTACAGGCGCTAACGGGAAATACATTGAGTTTAAAACCCCTGAATGTCGTCTTTTCTTAAAAGCTTTGAGAGTATGTTATTATCTATATACAAACGTTTCAAGTTAGTTTTTAAAACTAAGACACTAATTTTAAGACTCCAACAATAATAATAGTCTAGGCTTTATCTATGAAGGGATGTTCAGACTAAGACTGCGGCTTATTTACGTGTGGATCCCTTTACAATTCTAGCCACTAAACCACATCTAACCTAAAGCCCTCTATACTAACTATTATCGTTAACTTCAGCAAGTTTCGAAGAAAAGGAGAAACCGAGTAACACGGTGGATGAAAACGCCTCAATGAAACCATTCCCAGAAAACATGTATACTAACTGTTCCACCTAAGAGGAATGTATCTGAGATAAACTCCTCTCAATTCTGTTCAATTTTTAGTCAGTGTATAAATAATATTCTAATGTTTTGTTGAATGGAAGAGAAAGATAACGAGAAGAAAGATTTACCAAGGATTTTAAAACATATTAGTTTAGAATTGAAAATAGTTGCAGTTTGATTATTATAAACCTTTTCTAGATTTAGAGAAAGATATTTTTCAGAAATATAAAATACAATTAAACAAGACCTAATCCTCCTCCACTGTAATTTGGCGTTTCCCAGTATTCCCGAAGGTCAGCTTCGCAATTAAATCTTGACTACTTTGGGAAGTTGTATTTCAAATATATCGCCCGCAAGCTTGCAGGTGTCATTAAGAGCTTTTGTAAAATACTCCCATAACTACACTGATGACAATTTACAGCCCTTCCCGAAACGTTCTTATATAAAGAAAGGTGCAACTGGATATCCATTTGCTAGCTTTATTTTTGGTATTCCCTTTTAGTTGAAGTTTGTAGAGTGGCTGCTGGCGTTCGTTCACGTTTTGGTGGTGCAAGGTTTGGGTAATATCTCCCTGGAGGAATCAGAAATGGTTCTGAATATTACATGGCGTGAATAAGATGACCGTTGGGCAGCCCACACGGTCATATTTCCGACCCGCCTTTTCGAAACCATTAGGGGAGAGGGGGGGGTCAACATTTTAGGGTCCAGAAATAAACTGGAAAATTAATTTTATGTTTTTTTACGGTACAAAAATAGAAAGAACGAAACGATTCCGAAAATGACTCCCTTATTTTTTTATATTTCCAACGTAATTTTATATTTTTTTACGTTCTCGCTTTAACCTATTTGATTTCTTATATTCCGTATCTTTCTTTGAATGTTTTAAGATTGTCTTGAAAATTTGGACGTAGAATGACAACAACTGTTTCTCTGCCTTCACAAAAATTTAAGAATGAGGAGAGGTTGTAATGTTTCACGCCTAAACTATTCAATTAGCATTTTCAATTCAAAAGTGATTAAGATTTTAAATTTATTTGAAGATTAAGTTAACTTTAATTGTAACAATTTTAGATAGCGTTGATTATAGTAATACCGTTAAACGCGAATATATTGTCTGGATTTGGCGCTTTAAACTATGTAATTTACGTAATCGTCGTCCCTTCGTTTAAGGTTGACGATACATAAGGCTGTGCCAGTTGCACGGAGTGTAAATGACGTAATGTCTAATTGGGATTAATTACGAAGTTAAATGTGGGATTTCCGAGAATGTGGAACTTCTGTTATACAAAGATTCAAGTATTCTAAGAACGATTCCAGTCGTGTTTGACTCTTGTAGGTTTAATTAAGAAAAGTCCATGGAATTTTTTTTCTTTAATTGATTTTACGAAGTGGTTATATAATTTGATTGAAAATATTCTCAAAGAGTTTTAAATAATACAAAAAAGGATAGTCTGATAAAAAAGGAACAAGGAATAGTAGCTTTAAGTCCAAAAAAAGCAAATACTTTGCTTAGAAATTTGATTTCTCAGTAGAATATTATTAAGTTAAAATTTTAAGAAAATTAATGAAGTTTCAACTTTTGTGATTATAAGACTAATTTCAAACAGCCAAAACATTAACCGTTTACTATGTCTTTAAATATAAAATAAGGACGAGACGCGAAAAAACATACGTTTCATTGGAAAACAAAAATGGGAGGTTTTCTTTGATTACACTGGATAATTAAAGTTCCAAATCTCCAATTTAATTATAATACCTCCGTCCCTTATTGGATCCCTTAACTTAAAGCATATCTTACGAACATATTTGTGGTTTAATTATCTACCATATCGGATAAGAAATTTCCCACTTACATTTACCATATAGCTTATCGCGATAACTTTAATCTCGTAATCTCGTCCTAATTAGACCTAAACTGATTTGACATCTGGACCCCAATACCCTAAAAACTAAACTAATCACGATCTTAAAACTCCGACACTGATTAGAAAAATTTCAAGAACTTACGTCGAAACACGGATTTTTCGATCTCTTCTTTTTGGTGGTTGGGTTGTCTACGTTAGCTTATTTAGCTATGTTTCTGAAACTGGGAGGAAACTTTAAATTTGGGTTTAAACTAGCTTTCTCTAGAAGGAAAACTATTTTGGGGATTTGAAGAAATTAAATTTAATTCTCTTACTGGATTTAATAAAAATTGCGACGAGGTTCGGTTTGGTTCTTTTTTCTTCGAAAGTTTCTGTTGTTTTAAAAGTCACGATTTTTAGAAGAAGAGTTCGAAATGGAAGTTGGTGCTTCTAGTGTCCGGTGCCTGCCAGGGAACCTAACTTTATATAGCCCCCAAGTTTCTCTCTTCTCCGCATTCCCCCCTCATTCAGTTTCCTCTGCCTCTCTTTCTCTCTACTCTGACGTCAGACGTAGCGCCACCTGTAGGCAGGGCTATGACCACACGGCGCCGCCGCCTGAGAAATTGGAAAAAGATTCCGATTACTTGATTGTGGAGAGAGGAACTGTTTTAGAAAGGGAAACTTGATCGTTTGCGACCAAAAAATTTGTCCCCTTCTTGCATGACCCGAAACAGATTATCCTGGTAATAGAAACAATCCAATTTTTATGAACAATTGGATATTTTTTATCGAATTTCTCTTTTGGAGAAAATAGATAATCCCTTTTTCTTTGCTTTCTTTTTGCTTAATTCCCATGATGGAATTTCTGAACTTAGGCTAGTTCCTTTGTTGTTTTTTTTTCCTCGATGAACCAGCCAGCTTATTTCTATAAAAATCAATCAATGAATTCACTCAACTAAAGCTGAGTGACATAATTAAAACGAATGATATTGGATTTACCCGATGAACAAAAGAAACGAAGTACGAAAATTTTAAAACTTAAGTGGCAAGGGAATTAAAAAATAGATGAAACTAAAGATGAAGTGAGGGCTAGTTTATTCAACTAAATTTCTACGTGGCGAATTGCTTTACGACTACACCTCCTGAGATATTTATTGAAAGTTGATATTTAAACGAAGCCTGAAATATGTTGATGTTTTGTCCGAAGTAGGGCAGAAGTAATTAAACGTAACGTACAAGTTCTAAAATAATTTATTTACAGACTAAAGTAATTAGATTACTGCGCACACTATTAATTGTATAACTGATAACACTATCGAAGCTTTCATAACATTACATAATCATTCTTTCGTGTGATTTGCTCCTCTGCTAGTCCTTGGACGGTGACTGACCCGTTTGTTGAAAAAGTTGGAAAACTATCTAATTTCGATAATTCGTTTACTTTTGTTTAGACCCTATAGGAATCTATAACAACCTATAAAAAAGGCTAATGAACCGGGAGTATCATACTAAGTACAAAGACTGTGATTTCTTCATGAAGGAATAGGGTAAAGTGTAACTATTTTCCTGGAATAATTTGCAATTCGCCCACGCTTTCTTGTCAAGTAAGGCTCTCTTATCTTGTTAACGAGCTCCTATATTCGGATATAGCTTTGTTGAGCGGGAAAGCTGGTCTTAGTGTACTGTCATCAGAAGAGGTTATGCCTACAAACCACGAAGGTGACGTCACCTCGTTTTAACGAGCCACCCACTTGGCCTCCTTCATAAACTAGTCAACCGTTCAATAATGGCGTCATCAGGCTAGCTGCTAATAAAACTTTAGCTTGACTTAATTACCCAGTGCAATCTAGGACTCATAAAGGCCGATTTTTTGGCCAGGGGAAGACTCATGGTCTCCTTTGAGATTTCCAAAGAATTATTTTAACACTAAAAAGGCCAGCGTAAGGCAATTACTTCCTTATACTCTGAAGGAACACCAGTTTGCTTTTAAACATGCATTTACGTGGAAGGATACGTTATTATAATTTCCAAAAAGAAGAAAGTAGTTCACGAATACTGTATGTTTAGTATCACTAGGCTCATATTTTCTTCTACCCCTTTTTTATTGGTAAATGAACTTTTACAACCCTTAGTATAATGAACCCCAGTAGTTAATTAGGATATACGTGTGGTATTCTAACCCCCCATCCCCAAATTAACAATATATACTCTATATCTAAGCCACCTGACACGTTTTCTTGGAAAAATGAACCTCGACTGCGAACAAATATTACTAGTTTTAATTAATCCCTTTAGACGATAAGGTAATTAATTAATTATGAAAATACAACGTTTCTAAATTTGATCTGGACTGAAAGGAAATTAAAAGTTTTAATAAGCTTGTGAATTTCAAACACAATTAACTATAGTGTCGAAATTTAGAGACTAAATAGAATTAGAATACTTTGGCATGGTATATCCAAGTAATTGCTTTGTGTTTGTACAAATTCAAAAGTCTTAATTGATTCTTATTAAATTTGTAAGTTCTAAAACAAATGCTGGAGCGAAGAATATACCGACTGAATTTGTTATATGAAACTATATTTATTTTTCTTATAATCAAGTTACAAACTTAAAATAGAATTACTGATATTTCCAATTTAATGCTTAAAATATGGTTACTCTTCAACTATATACAGGGTCTTTCTGATAAGTCTTTGGCATAAATTAAGGGGGATGTTCTTTGGGCGAATTTGAGTCGAAAATGTTATACGACATTTTTTTCGTCTGGGCCACTGTTATCAGAAACACCCTGTATATGAGCATTGCTTTCTCGATATAAATTCCCTAATGCAATCTCGAAACCAAATATTTGCATCTCATTAGATGAAATGTAGAGGTTTGTTATAGACTTCTCTAGTTTCAATGTGACATCGCCGATATTATTAGGTTTGTTTAAAAACTAGTATAGATATGATTTTACGTTCCATAAATGTGGCACTTCTTACAATTTGAGTATGGAGAACTGGTTTCGTTCCCAACTTCAACAACTCAACTTGATGATCCAGACAAAAGGTTGGACCGTCAACTGACCACTACTACTAGAGAAGATATACCATTGATATAATCATTCATTCATTCCTCTTGCTATTTTTCTCTCTGCTCAGATCTTGTTCGAGAACAACCCGGGAATTAACTTCACTATTGTCTAATGTACCTCTTTAACCCACGAAAAATTCGAACTAATTAAACATATATTAAGGACTTAAGCTCACATATGTATATATATAAAAAAATCATGTAAGGATAAGCCATACCACGTGGAGGCAAGCCAGAATTTTTATGGTGCCAAGTCGTGTGAAAAATAAGTCCACGAACCCTCATTTGGTACCTGTCAGTTTCGCTTAGAGAAGACAAATTCTGAGAATTACTTAAAACCACCCTGCATTAAAGGTAGATTAAAAGTACTTTATCTTTTCCTGGTAAACTGAAAAATAACCAAAATCGTAGACGGTAATCTTGCATTTGAAATTCCTTAATGGTACGACGACTTTGCCTCTGCTATTCTTTAATAAACGCACTAGGAATTACTAGAGTTAATCCTTCGATTCTTAATATCAAAAAAAGGGGGGGGGCGAACATTTTGAAAAAAAGAAAAGAAAAATTATATTAAGAAATCCCCCATTTCCCATTAGCTCTTAAGCAATTCCTACAACAACGGTGGCGGAGTTTTCGTTATATGGTTTTTAATGAAAATCCCAACGCTAAGCCTTTGTTAACATAGTGACCCGTGTATTCCAGAAAAAGAATTGAACTTTTTTTTTTCATTTCCCTTTTTTGGAGGTTAATTTTGTGTGTACGTTGGAGTTAAAGCTTGAGAGATGGGAGCCCCGGAAAAGTCAAGAGCTTTACCATCGGGGTTATGGATGACTAGAAAAGCGAAAGTGAAAGAATCGATCCCTCTCGGATTGGATCAATCGGTTCTAAGAGGCGCTCGCTAGTCGGATTGATTTAGAGATTAGCTTCCAATCGAGCAAAGGTTAGGAACACAGTGTACAAGCCAAGAACCTCGCAACTTCCATTCCCCGAAGGTTTAATTAAGTCAACCTCCATTATTGAAGTTGGGATTGTCGAGCTTTAATTGAAAACGTTCTAAAGAAAATATTGTTGTAAATCATAAAAGGTTTTCCGTAACCTGATACGAAACGGTTCAAATCACTTCGTTCCTTGCTTTTCTCGCTCTAGTCCCTTTTAAAAGAGTCGAGACCGTGTACGTCACGGACAAAGGTGAGCGATCCTTACCAAACTGTTTCTCCAATTTGCTTCCTTTTTACTCCCGTTAAACGAACGTATATGACAAGACTCATTTCTCCAATAATATTTCAACTTCTCGCAAAGTTCCTCTTCCAGGCGGTTGCGTTCGAATCTTTGACGAAAATCTTATTTCCGATTAGCGTTGAATGTGTTTATAAATTATATTTAGCAGGAAGCGGCTGTGTTAGGCTTAATTTTAAATTCAGTCCTAAAATGCCATCGTAAAATACGGGAGTTTATCCGTTTAGGCGGGAAACTGTTTATAAACTTTACACAAAGTTTGTAAAACGTTACTTCGCATCATGACGTAAGAACGTCGGGAAACTCTATCTATAAAGATTAGCGCCTTTGTAGTTATGGAAATAAACACAGCTCGAAAGGCGTCTTTCCACAATATTTTCAATTAGGACGCTTTACTCTTGGTAATTGGTAATTATCTTCAAATTTCATTATCATTGTTCTGAACATACGGTGACGTTACATGAAATATTTTTATTTATCTATTCTTGGAATCTTATAACTTGGGTTTTGTTTGATCTATTAAAGGTTAGGGAAAACCCTAGTGCCCACTAGGCTTATGATTTGCATCAAGCTCATTAGCTGAGAATACACTATAGCTCGTTCGCTGTCAATTTGAGCATAGTTTCAGGGGTAGTAAGGCGATATTACTGGAGTTTGCATACATTTCCTAAGGCCAAGGTCAAACTGCAATATTCAGACCAAGAACTTATATTCTTTCTTTATTTGGAATTATTTGAGGCTTAGCGTTGGCGAAATGAGTACCTGACATCAACCAGCGTCTTCGGGATTACGAAATGGCTGTGTCATTAGCAAGAAACCAAAAATATACGTTAATCTCTTAAGCCATTAATTTAATTTAAAGTTTCTTTTTTTAATTTTTAAACGAGTTGCTGTTAAAGGAAAAAAGAAAAATTAAAGGTCTTTTAATTATTCTTCTTTAGAAGTAGAAATAAAATTTTTCATTTGGGAATTATGAATTAATTTCCACTCTCCCTCAATTTTAATTTGGAAAAGGTCTCAGAGACAGAAACTCCAGTGGAATCAGACTCTTTGAGCTAAACTTATTGTCGTTCATCTCATTTAAGCTAAAGAAGTGTTATGATAGCCTTGGATAAAATCCTTGTAAACAACCACTTTGAAACCTCGCCTACTTCAGCTGTGTACTCATCTTTTCAAAAGAGGTGAACCTATCTTTTTCTGGTTTTCTTGAAACAGAAAGAAAGCTATCAAGAATTAAACTTTTTGGTTTTAGTGCATTTATGAAATTAGAGAGTAGAGGCGGATGAACGCGCAATGTTAAAATGAAAGTAGTATTTGGGGAGCGCGATTGAAGCTCACTTTGTCTAATTAAGATGTCTGAAGAGTCATCATCGCTCATTTTTCCCATATGCGCGAACTAGAATTCATTTGTACTATTAAGAATATTTAGAACCTTTCCTCGCATACTTCGTGACGTTCTAGATGCTCATCTTTGTGATAATATAAAATAAACAAGTAATTTTCACGAATTGAAATAACAAAATACGCTCTCCACATTTTATCAATGAGAGGGCAATTTTCGAGGAGCTACGTTCCAATATTCTTAGTAACGTAAATGAATTCTTTGTGTTAGTGTATTTAAACGTATCTTCGCTTGACTGGCCTTTTTCCAGTTTTTCACGTTAATTACCCCTCGAGCTCAAAGCCTACGTTATACCCTTTTGACAGCGATTTTTGCCTTAACTTTGAAATAGTTAAACACCGTTGCCCTAGAGGCGTTTTTGCCATCCCAAGGCTTCAGCCCCAAAAACCTATTAATTTGCTTGTTGTAATTAATTTCTTTCAAGCGCTTCACTCCAGGAGTGGGAAGCAAGGTCTTATAATTATAGAATAAATAAAATCTTCTCACCAAACTGCGCAGCCACTAATACAAATTGGGTGAAGCACTGAAGGGCCCGAGCTTTTTACAAATTGAGTTGGCCAAGTATGGGTCTCCTACCTGAAAGTATTACGTTAGCAAACCGTGCCTTGGTGATACCACGTAACGCTTGCTAAGTTTTTTATACTCACTTTCCCTAATTAGGCTTTGGGAACGTCCGACACACAAACTTATTCAATTATTTCTAAAAATCTGCCGGCCAAATCGGCCCTCTTTTTACCTCCAATAATCGAATTTCTGGTCGTTCTTGGGCCACACTAGCAACTCCACATGAAACACTTGTACTTTCTAGTATAAATTTATCAAAATAACTTTTTGTTACTTGCCTTTTGTGTCCTTGACCAATATGGATGATACAATATGCGTAGGCAGGAGGTGTTACCATAAATTGTGGTATAATTATTTAACTAGTACATTCAGTAATGGATTGTAAAAATCTTAGAAAATATATTGAGTTTACTTTTATTATTTGGGTAATAACTTAATTAAACGCACTCATTACCAATTAAAGTTGTTCAATCATTAACTGCCAGAGAAACGCATCCAGACTGTACCATTATTTGCCATGGTCATTTCAATTAATTCGTTAAAGTCTTTGTGCGTAGGTGTTTTGTAAGAGTTTGTCTAAAACAATTCTTATTCAGTTTCCCTGGTAATTCAATTTACATTGAAGCATTTCGATTGTTTTGGTTTTAGTCAGTTTCAGGTGATGCTGTTTAAAGAGATACTGAAACACGGAATCGAGTATTTCCATTCCAAGAAACCATAATTTCATTAAGACTTTCATCACGTTTAGTAGAAGACCCGTGAGATATTTTGTACAGCAATCGCTCTGTTAAACTTTGAAAAATGTGATATTTTTCAAAGGATTGATAATCTAAAGAACTTTTTAATATATTTTGGTTGTTTTTAAGTATTCCTTCAAAGTTCCGGCTTAGCCGAATGAAAATAACGGAATTTTCTTTTGTTTTAAGACTAATCTTAGTTTCACTAACTCGCTCCTCTCGAAGCTTTTCCTAATCAAGCATAGTTTGAGGGAAGGAAATTTCGCATTGAGGGCATGTTATTCCCTGGCTAGATCCCATTTGATCTCGGCTAGCACCCAAGAAAAAGCCATTTTATCGCGAACGAGTTGAAGCGGGAGCCTTTTAATGGTATTCGAAGAATATTTCAAGCGTATATTTATGGCTTCTAACCAAGCTCCTTTTATTTTGGTGCTTTTCCTATACTCCTCAAGTTACTTGGTACTTGTTACGGCCTACTATAGTTTGAAGCTTTATTTTTCACCCACCAAGTGAATTTTCAATGTTAAGTCACGCGTACTATATCGGAATTCCATTATTGAAGGCTTGAAAACACAAACACACACACAATGAAGTTCTATTTTAGAGCCACTGCTTGCTGCGTAGCTTTATCCGAATTTTTTGATGTTTTTCGATAAATTTAAAGAAGATATAGAAGTAATTTTCTTAAGTAACTTTGTGTTTCAAAATATATAAATTACAACTTCAATCATCAGAATACACCCTTCATTACCTAATACTAGAAGTATATAATACTTGTTTTCAAGAGAAATGTACCACAAAGCTAGGTCATTGTAACATGATTCTTCGTAACATCAGAACATTTATTATAGCAAGGTTACTAAACCGAATCACGTACGCGATAAATAGTTCCTCATCATTACTCTATTAGCGCTTAACTAACTATTTAAAACCTGAGAACGTACTAGTACTCATCTTAGATTTCTACGAGCTGTATTGGTCGTTACATGCTTGTCCATTGCGTTGATTCACGATTGACCGGAATATTGAGGGGAAAAATCCGATACCACTTCGCTATAACCCAATCTATCGTTGAAGGTTCTCGGATCTTATATGTGTTCTTCATATAATATGTTAAAATGTATCATCTTTCTTTCCTATGTGTTGATACGTATATATCGTTATATTTTTCATATGGCTCCTCGAATCCTACGCGAAACGTTGGAGGAACCAAAAAATGGTCCTACAGAGACGTGCCCTTTTGATATTTTTTTCATCGGTTCCATTTTTTTCTAGGATGGTCGGTGGAATAGAACGGAATATAAGAAATCTCTTCCCTATTTTGTATCTTTAAGCTCTTCCTCCGAGGCCTTTAGGGGGATCATCTCGACTCTTTGCCAGCGTTCCGGGTGAAAGGGGATAGAATATGCCACGCGCAACCGTTAGCCAATAAATCATAAATGTTTACTATTTTTCTGGACCTCGCGATTTCCCACTATTTTCAAGCTAAAAAGGAAAAAGTTACGCTGAAGTCTGCGTTGAATGTCTTCGGTTTTTTTTTTCATCTTTTCTTAAGAGTCATTGTCCGGGTGTAAATAATGGCAGCTATGACGTAATGGCATTAGGCCTAACGCTATCACGCATTTTTACGGAAATATCGTCTTGGCCATGGCCGCAATGTCGTGATAGGAATCCATTTTCGATAAAAAAAATTGAGCAAGAATCAAAGAAGTATCAAAGCAATTAGGTTGTAAAATTTGAAGGAAAATTAGTAATTTGTAGGGGAAAAGGTCGATTGTCTGTAATTACACGTGGTCAAATTAAATGGGGATGGATAACAACCTGTGTAATCTAAGGCGTCTTCCTTGTACTCTTAGTTCTTAGATCTAGAGTTTTGAATTCAGATTTATTCAGTCAGCGGTATTGCGATATTCAGGCGAAACAAGTTTGTTTTATTATCGTTATTAGCTTGATCTATTCCACACTGTATAAATAAGAACATTCTGCTATTACAGCAAGTTTTACTATTTCCATAGACTCGTATTTGCAAAACAGCTCGTGATACCAGCCGTATACGTTATGTTCTTATAGCCTTTATTATGTTACTCGGATAAAAACAACCGCGTTGACGCGTATGTCCAAGAGAAAAAAAGAATATAAGAAGTAATTGATGGAGAGAGACGCTCTGGCCAATTATGTCCGCGATTTTGTTCTTCCCACTATAACACGGCTTTTTCTCTTGGCGTGGGAAATGACCATCTCGAACATATAGATGGTCACTGATACTTGACCCTTTTGTTTGCGTTTCAGCTTGGTACAAACTTGAGTTGTAACCAACACCATATATTAGTTTATTGTCACTCTAACTAACCGAATGGTCCCTATAGTCATAGTTGTAAAGGGAATGTAGCGGTACAGTATTTTTTGGAGAAGTTCGGTTCACGTATGGGACACGACTGGCCCTAAATGGTGGCGTCCAGCGTAACGGAATTGACGCAAACGATGATGAATAGTTTTCGAGGACAGAGCCGCCTAGCGAGAGTTTTTTACGTCTCTTCTTCGTTCTGAGAAGACGCGTGGAGTAAATGGATGACATATCTGGTCACCCAATAAGCTATACTTGAATCCAACCTTAGAATGATTAACTCTTCCCTTAGAAAATAAGGTTGCTCTTCGTTATACTCTACTGGTTCTTGCGTTGGTTTCCTCGTGTAGTTGGTTCTAACAATATTTTCGGACATGGAGCTGAAGTTATACCTCTTCGGAATTATTTCTCGCGGATTTGTGGTGTTCCTTATATACTAGAGTTCTTTATGAGCTAATGAATGGTAGCTGACTACAAAGGTTACTGATCTTTCTATGCATATGGCTAAACACAACTTGTTGTAACCTGTTGTTGTTGTGCCTGCGTAAACGTTATTGCTAATGTTCAAACGACTGATGATTTTGCTAATATCAATATGAGATTATTTTTATTAATATTAATATGAGATTATTTTTATTAATATTAATATTAATATTAATATTAATATTTTAAATATACATTCTTTTCCTCTTTCTATTTCTTATTAAAATATATTGGTTTAAATAACCACTAGCTTTTTTTACGTATCTGCCGGTAAGAGACTATCATTTGACTTGGCTTACATTAACCATTTTTCATTCAAAATCTTTGCATCTCAACTGATAAATATAACTAATTGGCTCTCTCTTGAAAATTATAGTAGGCGGTAGTAATATAAAGACGAGACATCTTGACCCAAATCTATACTTTGAAGTCTAAAATAACTTATACTAACGAAGATAATAGTGTGCTTAGTTTTAAATCTTGATAAAGTTGTAAAATCAAACATTCTTAATCCCATGAGAGCGTATAGTCTCCGATGCTTGATTTTGAGATGAAACGGAAATTTTATTGACTTTACTCCATCGAGTTTAGTTCTTTATTTATGTGTCTTACTTTGGATTAAAGTATACTAGAATTAAATGTCAAACCTGAGGCTTGGTTGTTGTTAAAAAGGAGCCAAAAACATTGACTTTTGAAAATTTTGATATATTATTGAAGAATTATCAAAATGTATATACTATACTATACTACTAGGTTATTTATGTATGACTTATCTCTTTTTCGGCCAAAAGGAAAGAAGTATGTATGGGGTGGTCTGACTCTCTGGGGGGGGGGCATTTTTTAGTTTAGGGTGTCTCTTTCCCCCGCTATCTCCAACCTATGTTTTTTACTCGAATCACGAGGTACTTTCCACCTCGTACACTACCGATGTTTTTTCCGTTTCAAAATAAAAACAGACCAAAAGACGAACGAAGTTTCTTGCCATGGTTTTCTAAGCATGATGTCTTGTATAGATATTTTGGGCGAGATAATTACGGAAACAAAAGGTGTCATACTAAGAGTACACTAAATGGAAGGCTTACGCGGTAGTTGGGTCTCGTATAAGTTTAAACCACGTTGGTTTGAGCAGGATTATAGGCATAGGCAACAGGGTGGCAGACTAATTCTCTATAGATCACCTTTAGACGTATAAAGTTAGTGGTAGATATCAATTTTTAGTATCATACAGTATAGTCTAAGAAAATACTAGTTTATTTTGTATCAGATTTTGCTTTTGAGTGAATGACAAGTCACGGTTTAAAATATCACATCGTAGCTCCAAATGTAACAGAGTTATAGACAGTTTAAACGTATAGTTAAAGGAAAAAATAGCAGAAAAATAAACAGCTTGAAATTTAGAAAAGTGAGGCGGTTATATTTTCTAGTAGAATTGAAATTCGTCAGGAAAAGGAGGCTTTCCTCCTTCAATTCTCGGTTTCAACTACTCTGTCCTGAAGTTAAGACTGCAATATCCGGGGCTGTCGTTTTCAATTCAACTTCCCGCAGTTTACTTTTAAGCGCGTTTTGAGTGGGTTTCATCTTATATTTAGTTCGGTTGTTGATCCAAGAAATATTCATTTAATTATTACGGTTTCCTTTATTTGAAAGCGCATTCCTAAAGATGATCGTTGCCATCTTTGTTTATTAATTGCTAAACGCGACGATTAAATTAAATCAAGAAAAGGCGAATGAATCTATTCAACTCATATTTTCCAAGAAATTTGGGTGTTTAGAAGCCTTTCAAAGTCACTTGAAATTTATTTACTAATGATGCTGTTCGCCTTTTATTTCACGAAACGTCTTTGAACATTTTGACGCCATTAAGACGTGCACGTATACGGTTAAATCCTTTGTGGCCATATCTTTGTGAAGCTATACTTAAGCTTACTACACATAAGAGAGTTTTGAATTGTTGCGTAGGGCACAGAGAAAATGGAGCGGTAATGATGATGGGTGACCCGTGTTAATGAAAGTCTCCCAGTGTACCATGCGCACGCCCCTAACCTTCCTTAGGCGATTGTTGAGTGCTGCTACGTAGTGCCTTAGTATTTGTATGAGAAATAGTTCCCTTTTTAAGACACGGGGGGCACACTCGACTTTTCCGTACAGTACGACCCTCGGACCAAAGTGAAACACCGACCATGCTGGGAGGACATCGTTGCCGTAGATTGGGGTGCTGAGGCTACGTTATAGGTATGGCGGTTTCGACTCCATTCCTCTTCCCTTTAAGCCTAGGGTATGCGTTTTCTCTTGTGAAAAACGTCACCAGATGTCGCGCTGAGCCTAAGGCAATTTTTTCGAACCGTATCTGTAGTAAGCTTAACCTAGAAGCCTTACGTTTTACTCGGTTTTTTTGTGGTTCGCGTTCGGTTTTAAAAAATTCCAGGAATAAAATTTTTTAGTGTCACTATTTTTCCATTCATAATATTGGGAAGCCATAAGAGCAAAATTACGAGCCGAGCCGAGCTTTTAAAAAGCTCGCTCAGCTCGGCTCGTGAACAGTCCTAAAGTCTGTGAGCCTCATTCGAAAATGAAACTGTTTTCAAAAAACCCCCTGTGAAGTAGAATTATCAAGAATAAGGTGAAAATTTGAAACTTCGGATAATATTACATTTTTAAAACTGTCATTAAAAATAGATGTCTCTTACTTGAAACACTGAAATCTTACAAATCTCTTGCGGTTGAAAATTCTTAGAAGTTGATGTTTTGTAGAAAACTTCCTTGGAATTAATTTGAGCCTATTTAAAGTATACTGAATGTAACTTTTAGTTCAGATGGACCAGAAATGCATACAGTTAATTGGAATCATTGTGTAGCCAAAGTATTTTTGCGGATTTTATGGGAAGAACTAGACTGATCATGTATGTATGACGAACTTTACCTCACGATTAATCTGTCTAGTTGCACCTTGCGCGTGCCTCACCTTGTGTCGCTACAAACCGATGACATTACGTTAGAAAAACGTCATGCGTGACGGATAGTTCTCAAGCCCAGCCCACAAAACCCGCGTAGAAATTGAAGTTACCGATATGGTAGTACAATGATTCCAATTAACTATATACATTCCTGGTTGGACTGATAGCGAATTTAATATTGGATTAGGCCTCCTTTAGCTTTGTTAACTTTCTTACGAAAGCAATGCGAACCTCTTTTCCTTTGATATAGGTTTAATTCTTAGAAACCCAAGAGTCTTTAAAATTTGTCGAGGTCGTCGCGCTCCAACGCGGGACGATATAAAGAAAAATGGAAAAGCCTTGCCACTCTATTAGCGACAGATTTCTGTTTAACTGGGATTCTTTGAGGGCTCTCGTCAAAGTTCATTGGATAGAAATAAGGACAACTTTGGAGGAAATATATCCTTTAAAACCTCCTTTGAACTCAATTAGAACTTCTTAATAAGAACTCTTTTAGCGGCCTGTTTTAAGCTCCCTTTCTTCATTTTTCCCTCCTTTATACTTGATTGTGGGAATATAATCAAGATATATAGATAGTGTTTTCAAAAATATCCCAAATTCCATATAATTTTATAAAACCTCATTAATTTTACGACGAATTTCTCAGAAATTTGTGGTAGCGTTGTTTCCGTAAATATTATATACTTTTTTATGTAAGCAGATTAATTTCATCAAATGCTTTAATATCTTGTTCGAACCCTTTCATAGCTAATGAGTTTCATTTTACTAAAACCTGAAATTACTTTGGTTGCCAACTTAAAAACTCCGATAGCTACGCCTATTTCGAAATAAAACTTTCAGCTCAGTTTCTCTGAATTTAGTTTACATAATCTGAATTGAATTAAATTAAATTGAACTTAACTCTAAAGATCTGGAAGAAGTTAGGGGTGGGTGTTTGTTCTTTGGGCTTAAGGGATCATCCTTAAAACTCATTGTCTTTCAGTTTCTTAATTAAGTTTAAGGGGTCATCCGTAAAACACTCCAATTAAAACTTGAATACGGTGTCAATCAGGGAAAAATATCTTGAACATTTTCAACTCGAAATAGTTCAAAGAACACCTCCCTCTCATAATTCTTCACAGACCTTTGAGGAACACCTTGCCTTGTATATTTTTCTATGAGATTACATCAATTTTCAATATTCTCTTATTTCACTGGCATTATTGACTATGTTCTATTCTAAAGGTAAGAGAGTACTTCTTTAAAATGTCTTACCGCTTTCTCGAACTAAAAAGATGTGAGGTAAAGCGACTAAAATGAGTATAAGAAAGAAGGGTGGGCGTTTACCTTACCCCCCCCCCGTCCCATTTCTCTTCAGAAATCGCTTTCGGAAGCCAGAAGCCGGAATTTTCGATAGGAATTCAAAAGGCATTTCCATGACCAAACCAAATAATGCTGACGGTAGCGCTATCATCAGCTCGATACCTTCAAAAACTCCTTTTTTAAGGGCTACTTTTCTCCACCCCCGGTTCCAAATGCCCCTTCAAAGGCCTACCAACCGAGAGGGGGCCATTTCCTTCCTGAAAACAGAAAAAAAGTTGGATTTTGTTTTAGGGTAAAAGCTTCAAGATCAAACGGTTGAGCCAGGGATAAAGTGATTTTAATACCTCCAGAATGGAGAAATTCGTAGTGACGGAACACTGCGTTGTTTCACTATTCACCTTGAGATACAATCCTGCTGTTTGTATATTTATTTGTAGTTCAATACCCAAAACTCGGAGAACATAGATTGGTATTACAAACTGAAGGCATTTTTAGGTACATACAGTGACAGAAAGGTCTTTGTTTGATTGTGTTACACCGTCGATTCACTTTCGGGTTGAGATATTAAAATGTTCAAAGTCAAATGTTTGCTCAGGTTTTGTTCGCAGTGAACAAAAACTAAATGAAATTTAAGTTTAATTTATCTCCTCCGGAAGTTGGCGAATTTTTTGTTAGAAAGGATTGAATATGATAAATAATTTTCTAGGGATGTACTCAATTTAAAACTCGCTTGAAAAATGGTACTTTCATTCTTAAAAGATTTATCATTACGTTAAGATAGATATTGTTTTACTTGGTTTTACTCAATATGAAATTGAAAGTTGTTTTTATGGATTTTTGTCCTTGCCAAAGTGAAATTCGATTCCGGACCATTTCGAGTATTTTTAATTATTTATTAAGAAATTTGATATTGCTCGGTTACTTATTTGTCTTTTTCCAATTTATTACGTTTGCTGGATTGTTTCTGTATGCCTCCTATAGTTATCTCCTTGTAGCTTATAACGTAAGAATGCAATTTACTAATTTAATATGCTCGATTCACGGTCCCCACTGTATTGAGGACCTTTTATAAACGATTTTGTTCAGATACAATGACAATCCGCCCACTATCTTCGAGTCTGTCCTTCCATCTTTAATATCTTCTCTGACACTGACATAAAACAATACGAAAGTATTGCGTTGCTTACATAGAGGTTTTAGTTATATTGATTCAGCTTCTCAAGCGCGACAAATATAAAGAAATTCTCTCCAAAGTTAAGCTATTTTGTTCTGACTTAATAATATTGTTTTTTATACGAGTTATCTCGTATGAATACGTTATTTGTTGTTTATGAACTCTTTTCGGATGTCATATCTGTTGAATTAAAAATATCTAGTGCAAGAAAGAAAACGGAGATTATTAATTTATATACAGGGTGTTTTTGATAAGTCTGGCATAAATTTAGGTCTGTGTTTTTAGGGCGATTTTGAGTCGAAAATGTTCGATGACATTCTGGTCACTGTTTTCAAGTTATGATTAGAGTATTTTACGGATGGCCCTTTCAATTTAATTAAGAAACTGGAAGACAAGGCTAATTTAATTAAGGGGTCATCCCTAAAACACTCAAATAATAACTCGGAAAGAGTGCCTAAGACGGCAAAATGTCATAAGACATTTTCGACTCCAAATTGGGAATACCAAAATTAATAGCACCAGCAAAAAATTTGAAGTTCCCTTGAAATATTTGGTCTTTGAAATTTATTACGTGTTTAATTAGGGCCCGAGTTAATTAATAAATTATTTTAATCTGACCTCTTGGCCCCGACAACACATATATATAAGTAATATAATTTTTATAAGTACATGTACATCTTAGGTTTCTTCTTAATTAATTTTCTCTTAATTGAAATAGATCACTTCTTGCTAAACAGTCATTAAACATGTTAAATGTTTGCATTTACGTTGCATACTTATTTGTAGTTGTCACTTATGATTTCAAAAGCAAACCAAAGACTTGTTAATGGGAATAAATATGATTTATTTTCAATTGCAACGTAATCACCTTAGATACGGAACCTTCCTTTACCCCCATTCAAAATCCAGGATATTAGGTGTAGAAATAAAGAAGTATTTGATGGCCAAAAGGCTTTGGCTTAAAAATGAAATAATCATTTGTAAAAAGGATAGGAAATTTATCTTTAGCTCTGAATAATGTCACTCGCTCCGGGGATGTGGATGGAATGAAGGAAGTGAACGGGTGTGGAAGTGAACTTGTTTGTTTAGTGTCTGTCTCTATATATCTTTCTCTCTCTCTCTCGTTCTCTGATAACCTCTTGACCCTCACTTGAGAGGCTTAAAAAGGATGGATTTTATTCGCCGGCGGCTTGTTTTAATCCACGTCCCACATCTTCCATTCTCTCATCTGTTTTAATCCTAAAGGAAAACACTCTGATGGTATAGCCTTAAAGGAGGAAGAAACCCTACTCGAATATTCCCTCCTCTTAACTATACCCTCAATCCGACCCTTTTTGGCTATCACGCTGATTTGGTAATGGAATCCAAAATGCTACCGTACTACTACTATATTGTTTCTATGGCTACTTTAGCCTTATAATAATATACTTAGTATATCGATCATATAGTGTGTGTACACTATATAATGGTAGAATTATGTGGGTACATTATTTTTTTTTTTTTTGAAATAGCCTTTTATGACGTCAAATCAAACTTGTACTAAACTTGAATTACTGACGTCACAGATCATTCTTTAAACACACCCTATATAAATAAAAAATAATCACTTCAAAGAATTCATTCATCTACCCTTTAATACATTTACGTGTAAATTTGAATTTTTTTTTAAATTTCTCTTGCCATTATGAATAATTTTTAAGATTTATTTAAATATTTGAGAATTTTTAGTATACATCAACGTTTAAAATATTTTTCTTACCTCTACATTTATTGTTTTTCTCCAAAAATATTGGATTTTTTCTGAATTTGCTTAGAGCCTCGTCTATGAATAAATTAGCTTTCGGTAATAAAAAAAACGTTCCGACTAAAAATCTAAATAATTAGATATACAAGTCATATTCCGATGTACGTGCCATAAGATTATAATTGTATAAGTTTGAAAATCCTTATATTAATAACGAGACGAGAATTGCCTACACACCCTCTCTATTTAGTCGATTTTAAACTTGGCGTCGCTTCATTCGAATCTATAATTTTATACCTACGTCACTCTAGTATTACCTCTCTCTCAATAACCACTGTCAGACTTATGGAATATATTTTATAAACTTATGGATCGTCCAAACTCAACTCAACAGTATAAAAAAGAATTTTATATTTTTCTTTGTTGAGGTATAAAAAAGTATTTTATATTTTTCTTTGTTGAGGTATAAAAAAGTATTTTATATTTTTCTTTGTTGAAAAATAAAAAATAGAAATAAAACTTCTTTATCCCGTTGTTCGATTTTGAATACAGTTTCTTCAATTCAGAAGCCAATTTGCTAAGGTTTATATTTAAATTAAGATAAAACAGAAGGAATTTTTAAGTACGCGGAAAATGCTAATTTTCTTTTTTTTTTCTTTGAAATTTCTCAATTTGAATGCAAATTTTCTCATTCTTCTACTAACGGGAGAATAGCACCCCCAGACATTCAAATTGTCGCTAATTTTGTCGGGGGCCGTCGTCTTTTCGGAATAATTGACTTTAAAATTTGTTACTTGCGAGTACGAACTTTCATAAAAATTGTAATTTATATATTTAAAAATACTGTTAACTGATTTTCTCTGCCGAATCTTCAAGGTTTGAATCTTCATTAAATTTGAAAGTTGTTTACTGGATTGTAACTTCATTATTCGATAGAGAAAGACTAGTTTCCTTTCATGAATAACTCAACCGACTTTTTGAATTCTAGCAAAGTTTCATGGTTATCGTAATTGTTTTAACGCAAGTTTTAAAATTTATTCGGTACTGCAATGAGCGCCGTTTCGGTTGGAATCAGTTAAAGAACACTTTTCTTTTGACAAACACGATGAATTCTTAATATTAATCGCTGCTCATTACAAATATTGTAAATTAAATTAATTTTACACTGTTATTTCAAGAGATATTCAAATGTAGTAATTCCAAGATTTTATTATCTTGTAATTTGAAAAGAATATCTTATGAAAGAGATTGTTTGCGACATTATTTTATAATTTTTATATAATAAGTTCGTTTTTAAAATTGAATTATTGCCTTTAGTCAAAGACCATATTCAGGGGCAAAAGGGCTAATGCTTTTTCTACGAGCGCCTGTAGAAATATTTCACCCGCCGCACAACTATGTTCAGGGAGAAGCAAACTTACAGGCTCTTGAGCCCTTAGATTCTAAATTATGGCTTTTCTCGCTCCGTTCTCTATCAAATATTTAAAATATATATATATAAATTTTAAAGTTAAATATTTAACAGTGGTTGATATAAATTTATAAGCTGAAGAAACTAGACTGAATAATGTTTTAAAATGGCTCGAGAAATTTTTGATTCTCAAACTTCGCTGCCGGTGTGTTTCTAACATCTCTAAACTGTAGAAGGTGTTGATCTAAACACTCTGCATTTGAGATTAGCCTTTGTTATGCTTTCTAGGCGTTTAATATATTTAACAAACACTAAATATTTATAAATGGCAACTTCGTACCTCAGAAAACAAAACAAACCAAATATAATTTAATTTAGTAATGATGCAGTCTATTAATGTAGTTTAACACAACTGCATCTTCCTTATCGTAATTTTTCTTCTGATATGCATGCAGTTTGAATTTTATTCCCCTATGAAAACGTGGATATAACCCTGGTACATCGCAAACATTTTATATAAAAATTTCTAAATCAATTTTCGATTTAATAGAATTTTATATATATATTTATAAAAAAATAATATAAGTATTTGTAAGTTGAAGAAATATTGACTCTTATTTCGGAAATAATATTTTTCAAAGGACTATAAAGTTTATAAATTAGAAAAGTCTGAGAAAGTTATAATTGAATTTCCTATATATAGATAGCGTCTCGAATTTTTATAGTATATTTGAGAAAGTCAATCGCTCATCTTCTAACTGTAACTCCAGAGCCTCTTACGGATATAATTTTCAGTACCAAATTGCGCAAGATTTTGTTAGTTAATCAATAATAATTATGTAAGGTTAATTAGAAATTTATAATAATTATTAAGAGGGTATTTTTCAATTTCGAAAATATTGATTTGTTACAAAATTCATTCTAAATATTTGAAAGTCGATATATCGATCGTTTTATATTACTATTAGCAACTAATTTTGTTTTCGCTTAATGCTAAATACGGTGATTTAAATATATTTTAAAAGTGAAAAAAATAATTACTTGAAATTTGAAATTTTAATTAGTATAATTTTAGAGATAGATGTCGTGTTCGGAGTTGAAACTAATCGATGATTCGTATAACGCCATCATCACCCTTAGTTCTTAAACAAGCTCTTTTATGGCTTCGAATTTCAAGAAACAAAAGAAAATAGTTTCGGAAAGTTTAATAAAGTTACGAGCTGTCAAAGGGGGCTGCTACACTGTCCGAGTTTTAGGTCAGGTGAACTTGTTGAAATTTAACCTATACTGGAAATTGCAAACCTTTAATTAAGGACTTAAATTTTAATTAGTTTGTGTATAATGAAGAGTTTTTAGTTTAGTTATATTTTCCCTGGCAATTAAAGTGGCCAGACTGGTTTAGCTACTCGAGGAGAGCAATGGCGACTATTGGGTGGTTTCCCATCTATCTTCAAAATTAATATTTATCCTACATGTTTCTTATTCATTACATTGTAGAATCGAACAATAAATGAAAGGCCCTGGATACTTTTATAGCTACAGCTCCCTAATAGTACGAAAGCGCTTAATTTTGGTGGAATAATATTACGTCATAGGATCAATTCTAGTATAGCTGTAAGACATTTTGCATATCTGACTAGTGCCAATTTGAATTATAATGGAAAGCGCTATCGTTTGGATAATTTCTGACGTTCCGAATCAAGTCTATGATTTGGATCATTAGTTCTTAATATATGTTCCATAAGTTTGTCACTGGTTACTGAGAGCTTATCATGAAGTGACGTAGATCATAGATTCTCGTAAAGCGACGCCTGGCGAGGCGCTGTCAAAGGGTTAATGCAGACTAAATAGGAAGATGCATTGCAAAATTAACCGAGTGAAGTCAAAACTAGCTCTCAGTAAGTTTCTAGCATTACGAAGTATAGGAAGTGTCATACTTATGGACGAAATATTGTAAACTTATGTTTGGATGGAGAGAATGCTATAATTTTGCTAATTCGTTTATTCACTGATTGCAACCTAGTTATTGTAGGCTTAACTTGTTAAAACTACGCCATAGAATTTAAATTGAAACAAAGAAATCATAGAAGTATAACCCCGAATTACGAAACACCGATGTATCCTTTTCAATTAGAGCTAAACGTCACGTGTTATTTGGACTGCATCATCATCGTTGTCTTGGTGGTATGGGTATTTCTCTGGATTGTCACACGGTCACTCCTCAATCGAAATACGACGCTTTTATCACAGACCAGTAATCCTGCGGGGGAATTCCAGGTGGCAACTGGTTAGCGCGTGATCTCATGTAGATTATAAAGGGGGGCAATAAAAAATTCTCTCTTTACCATTATGAGAGGTTGCGTAGCCTTGTAGGGATAAAAAAAAATACCCAAAAATTGCGGATGACTTTCATTAAGGAAGGACTGCTGGGAATTAAGAATTCTCCGGTTGCCTTTAAAAAGCGGGAGGATGAGGAATATATTTCCAAGAGCCTACCTACTATTCTATTGTCTCCAAAGAGAGCGCTCGAAAAGGCACTTCGCTTTATTAATCCGAGAGTTACCCTGTTCTCTCTCTCTCCTCTTCTTCATCTCCCGCTGTTAATGACGATATTTGACTCAGTCCGTATACAGCTCTTTTCTTTTTTAACTGGTTTTAGCCGCATCACTTGCTTTAGCTTTAAACATAAACAACCGGAAGAATTTTTTAAACACAACATAAGCTAATCTCAATAAAACTAGCTATATTTGGGTTTTAAGTGCCATCTAATAAAGTTGTGACTCTCTCATTAAGTATTAATAAAATTAACATGGATGACGAGGCTCGTTTCTAGAGTGGGTTCCGAGTAAGAACTTATAAAAGCTGTTCCGTATGCTGAAATGAGATTTTTAATTGACTCTGGAAATTAATGTAGATTTAATTTATATGACTTGAAGTATTTTAAAGTGATGTTAAAAAAAGTTCTTAATTTTTAACTATCTACTTAATTTTAAGTAAAGTTTGTTAAGGTCATTCGAAGTGGAATACTGTCCGAGTACGTTGAAGGTTAATAAGAGCAGCGTTTGCGTCTGACTTACTTTTACAGCTCTTTAAATGCGCTTTTATTTCAGGGTATTTCTGAAATTTCTACATGAAATTAAAACAGGTGTTCATTTGCGATTTCGAGTCGCAAATGTTTCTATGACATTTTGCTGTCCGTGCCAGTATTTTCTTCTCGAAATGGCCCATAGAACCTACAGTACTTCACTACCTAAACCCTTTTAGTAACACCGTTTAGAATTTGTTTACTTTAACCCAATGTAAATACTTGATTTTTAATCTTATGTAGCGATATTAATAACATATTTTGATAAACCTATTTTGATTACGTTTAATTAAAAACCTTAAACATATTTTTAATCAAGAGATTTTTTTATTTTGTGTAGATAAAACAGCGCTAGTAAAACAACACGATGTTTACTCGAGTACTGAATCACTCAAATTTATTTTTATAATTCACGAGAGAAAACGTCCTCCAGTTTGGAAAACGAATGGATTCCAGGAAACAGGTATGATAAAATTTTTATCCTCAACTTCCTAGATAATTTACTAGTGCTTTGATTAATTATTGAATTATTGGCGAATTCTCAAATATCTAAGCAAGAATGTCTTAGCTCATTAAGGCTCTCTAATTTATCGAAACCTCAGAAGGAATTTAGGCCTATTGATTTAGTAGACATAATAATTGATTATAATATTATACCTTATAAGTTGACTTGACTAAGCACTTGATAATCGTGCATGGATTTGCCTCATTTTTTATAAAGAGCCACAAACTTCCCACGTGTTAGCAAACTCTACAGCGAATAACGAAACATTTTCTAGTAAAATGATCCTCCCCTTTTACTAATTCAATGAATAGGTATACTGTCGTAATAAAATAGGTATTCACGTGCCTGTTTGTATTGCGGTGAAGTTTTGAAAGTACGCCACGTATGGAGTAGGCCATCGAATTTATTTAATCTAATCGGCGATTTCCCAGAAAAACATATGGTACCCCATTAACTGAAAACAGCTCAAAGGCTTATCATCGTGTAAATAAGTAACCTATAGGCGAAAGAGAAAGAGAGAATTTAAAGGGATTAAGAGGCTTTTGGGAATAAGGCTCCGGTTTGTCTTTAGGAAAATGTTCCACCTATACTTCCTCAACTCGCTCGCTAATAGTCAATTGCCGGAAACGGAAATCGGCACTTCGAATATATAATTAATTCCCTGATATAACTTGCACCGCGTGACAAACTAAAAATAAAGCTTCCAAGTGATTTTCTTATAGCCCTATAACGTCAGCTAATTTTTCTTGGACTAAAATATATAGGAGTTTCTTTGTATTTAAATAATTTCCTCATTGGAATTGTTTCATCCAATGTCAGAAATAATTCTTCACATCCTATAATCATAAAATGAGGTTAATTTGAATACCAATTTTATAACGCACTTCAAAATTGAGTGTGGTTTTGAAAACAGAATTTAGTAACTTTCTACCGAGTTGTGTTAGGCCTACCAACTTTTCCGTAACTAACTTTGAATCTCTATTTATAAACATATAAATAATTCTGTGAGTAAAGCAAGGAAATTCAAAGTACAATCGTTTTGTACCTTTTGAAGACCTTATGGGCAGTAGAAAATCCTTATTTATTTGAGTCTCTTTGTAGGACCACTCCGAAGTACCACTTTTCTAGCTACTCATAATGATTTCAAGGAAATCACTTTGAAGTTTTTTTGAATTTTTTTGTTTCATTTCCTTCGAGGCTTACCAGTTTTAGGCATTAAATCCGTTGAAACATTTTTTACAACGAAATAATTTTTTCGAAAGGTTCAGATGTACACTTTAGTAGAGCTCAACCTTAGAATCGTACCGTTTCAATCTTGCTATCCTTGGTATAAACTTTACTCTTCCCAAAGTATACTTTGAACCTTTTCGAATAGAAGTGACCTTTGACTTAAAACCGGTATTTTGATATTGAACCTGTATTTATTTTAAAGATTAGCACTGAACTAACAACTCGAGCGAGGACTCTAATTGAAGAACTTAATATTTTAGTTTATAAATATATGAGTATATGTTAATCAAATAATTAAGTATGTAGGTGGGCCTTAGTTGTTATTCAAAACTAGTAAAAGGTTAGTCGCATTGTTAAACCTCAAGAGGAATGAGAAACAAATTTAGCAGTCTTTGTGAAGTACTCATGCTTGAATGGTTGCAATAAAAGTTTTATGAGGTTCAGTTGAAAAAACGTATTTTAAGGTATTCAAGTAGTTACTCAAAGTGCATTACGGAAGATAAAAGGGAATTTTAAAACTTCAATTCCACGAAATGTCTTATTTCCTTTCTAATGAGATTAAAAATGTATAATGTGAATAGGTAAATTAATTGAGTATCCAAATAATTTAGTTAATATGGCCTAAATCCTTAATTTGGAATGGATACACACATGAATGTATAAAACATTCATCTTAAGAAATAGGCTATTTTGATAAATTAAGTGGCAAAGCGCCTTTAATTGGTTATTTATCTTTATACAAAATTTCTTCCGTTTTTTCTCTCGCCACGCGATTACCTTACGGTCATTCTGTCAGATTGTGAATATTATCTCCCTTTCATTCCCCCAATTGCTCTCTCTCCATCCACGCGTTGATTGTCATTCCCTGGCATTGTACAGTTGTTTTGGGAAACGTTTACCTTCTCTCTTTTTCCTATAAGGCCCGTGGTCCTCTCCACTCGGCGAAAATCATCGCAAAACCACCACCCATTTCAGTGTTTTCCAGCCTCTTTGAAAAGGGAGCCTCGTCGACGTCACGGAATTTTAGTCTGTTGATTGGTCGATAATCTAAGGCGACGTCAACTTCCCTTTACCGCTTACGTTCGGTTCGAGTAAGGAGGGTGTGGGAGGAGAGCACCAGGGCTATATAGTTTTAAAACGGACGGTCGAGTTTCTGTTCCACTGACTCTAGAAAATACCGTACAAGTCAAAAGGTTATATCCTCGGTCCCTTTTTTTCCAAACATCAGCGAAACGTTAAGCCACAAATTTTCTTATCCAAACGTTTAAGTTTAATAGGTTAGTAGTATCTAAAGTTCCTCGGTAACTTAAGCGTCGAGTTAGTTTTAAACTAAGCATGAAGATGAGTTATTTTAGAGGCGCGATGGACAGTATCCCTTCTATCGTCTCATACGCCACTCTTTTGGCGGTCGCTTTGGCCCTTCTGTCCGGTTCGTCGGCGGAAGCGACCAAAAGAGTCGACTGCAAGAATTTTTGCATGAAGACCAGCTTCACGGGCAATGTTGGAGGGTGTAAATGCGGCTACACTCTGTTCTCTTACAAAAGAGGAGCGCCCATGGTCACCCCCGGACAAGAAGATCTCGATGACAGCCGAAGTTCACCCGTTGATTTGATCCGAAATTTCGAACATCCGAGACAAAACATAAACGAAAAAACGACCGAAGAAAGGTAAATTTTGATGTTATTTTTTTTTCTATTTATTTTCTCGCTAGGCAAATTAGGCCTACAAACATACATACTTTGTTACCACGCCACCTTTATTTCCTTTTGTGTTATATTGCGTCTTGCATGAATGAACCTGCGAATGCTTTTTTAATTTAGTTCAATCTTTCTTAATCAATGTATAAAGAAATTTTTAGAGTGACGTAGATAACATTTTATAATGTTATTTATATTCTAACTTAACAGTAAAGACAAATTTTTGGTCTAAACAAAAATGTCATTTAGATTATTAGCTAACGAACAGAGAGAAATTCGTAATTATTACTCAGTGAAGCATTAAAAGCTCAATTCCATTAAATGCAACCATAAAACGAACGAATCTATGGAGATTTGAACTTTAAGCATTTCATTTTTGACCAGGCTTTCATTAAATTACATTCCCATTTGACTATATATACTTTTAATACATTTAGGATATAATGTTAGTAATTCCCGTGGTTTCCAATGAATTTTCTCTCAAGACTCTTTCGGTGAAACCTTGATTTTAAAATTAGGGATAATTCTTAATTCGATTTACTACCGAAAGACGAATTTAAATTCGATTAAGCTCAGGTTCCATTTGGTGCCGGTTATAAAATTAGATTAAGTATAGCTCCACGCTGGGGTTTGTCTGTCATCTTTTCAAATATTCCCTTGTATACGTGATTTAAACTTATAAATGATTCCCATTGAAGTTTGGTAAGTTTAATTGCGATAAAACAAACCTAATAACAAAATTGTTTACCTTCAATATTAATGCCATCATTAAGCCTAACTCTCGTTGGATATAAACAAACTCAAGATCGTATTAAGTCACGCGTGTCCCGGCGTCCCATGCACTTGTAATTTCTAATCAAAAACAGGTGGCTTAAGTCCCCATCCGACTTAAGTGGGGATACTTTTCTCAATTGCTTAGTTTATTCGAGAGAAAACGAGGGTATAAAGACAATTTTCTTACTAAGCCTTCTGATCTCTCACCGTAGCTTTACCTGCTTTGATATTATTACCGAAATCATGCGTGGGTTTATACTAGATAAACCCTTTAGATCTGAAAAACCCTTTAAGTGTCTCCATATTCTTAGGTCTCAAAAGTTTGTTCGCGAATTGCCCGTGAATGTTGCCATATTTAGGTATGAGTAGAAAAAGGGTAATAAAGTCGAAGCCAAGAACTTGAAGTAAAACATTACCGACCACCCTAAAATTATGCTTGGCAAAGGATTGTGTAACGTTTTGAGTTTATTTACTAATTAGCTGCCATAAACTAACATATTAAATATTAAACTATAGATTAAATAATTCGGTAGTTATTTCAGTGATGACGTCATGTTGAGGATAGAGAATTTTGGACTAGTAGAGTTGGTCCATGGTTAACTTAACAAGTTCACCTTGAAATTCGGTTTTCATTGGTTTTAGCCAAGTAAGGGGAAAATGACAAAAATAAAAAGGTTTACGTGTTCTCAGATGTTCTAGTTAGATAATTGCAATTCTTACATAATTTACACTTCAAGTTTCTGGCTTTTGATAGTGTCAACCCTTTTGGCGTGGTATTCATCCAATCTAAGCGAATATTGAACAAGCACGCGCTTGAAGGAATAAGAGAGGTCGGGTGTATACAATGATCTTTCTATCTTATTTTACTTTGAAGCGACGCGCGACCTGACAAATAGGTTAATTAGTCAAGGTACCCTCTCGATCTTTTTCTTTCACCTTTAGCTCAATTGCTCCTCGCTTCTTCGCCTGTAATTTTCTCCTTCCGTTTATTTTTTTCTTTTTTTTGTGCGTGAGAGTGACGAGCGGAATACAGAGTGATAATATAATGAGCCTCTTACCTATAAACATAAGAAGCTTCCTTATTTCATTGTTGTTTTCACCCTTGGTATTATAAACCTATTGGGTTTTAAGTGTTTTTATATATATATACAAAAATGTCTTAAAATAGAAATTTAGAATACCCAAAGTTTATAAGTTATCTTCCGTAAATTTGGTCTGTAACATCAGAAAGTATGTTACAGAACAAGTAGTATAAAAAAAATTTATAAAATGGGGTTTAAAATAAGTTTTAATGAGAAAGTTTTGATTTTAGATGGAGGTGTTGAAGTCCCATTACTGAAAACATTATATGGAATAGTGTTAAATAAAATATAAATTAAGTTTAAGGATGAAACTTTAAGTTACGTCCGGTGACAGTTTTACAGTCACTATATAGTTTGTTGAACCTATTTTTATAAACATCGGGATAACAATTAAGTGAGTGAATTTTATTTTCAATTGGCTTGGGTTAAATTCAAAGGTACAAACCCCTTAAAATTAAAATCCAACTTTTAAGTTCTCGAGCCGATTCGAATGATTAGGTTATATATAGTAAATGTGTTGTGAAATCTGATATGATTATCAAGGAGCTTATGTGTACCCACGTATATAGAGAGGATCTTTTCATCTTTAACATGAAAGAGTTGAAACTAATTTAATTTCACCTTGCTCACTATTTATAGTATCCTTAGGAAATACTTAAAAGGCTGCTGTTTCGTACGTTATTTATCTAATTCTAATTTGGAAAATTCACACGTTCGAAGTGTTATATTTAGATTAATTATTTAATCATTTTACCTGCATGGGATTTATTTCGAAGTCTCTTTGATGAAAAGATACTTTTAAGGGTTCGTGAACTGTATATAAACTTCAATACTGGTTAAATTGAATTTCTGAAATTCATCTTTAAATGGCACAGATAAAGTCGTAGAAAATTTCTTTATCATATAGAGAGAGGGTCTCTTGAAGTTTGTAGCGCGCGACTAGTCTTTCTTTCTTTCATTCTTTCTTAGAAATTAAAGTAACGTGACACTACCATGATTAAGAATTGTATTACGTCAGTAAGGTCAGTCCGTCTTATCGTACAATAGATACGGCTCCCTGGAAAACTACTAGTGGAGAAACGTTCCATTTCTATACACTCCATCGAAAAATTTATAACTTAAACGTTTTCATGGCAAAAATTTATCATTTTTTAGATTACTAGCAAGTTTCAGGCCATCATTATAAAAGATGGCGGCAAATTCAACCTTAAAAGGCATAAAGCGCGTCTATAAAATATAGGGAACCAGTATGCTAAGTATTAGTGAAATCGGTTGAAATGCGCGGAAGTTATTCCATAAAGTAGGCTTTTTCTACATATCTGGCCGCCATTTTTCAAGATGGCGACGGATTTGAAAAATATTACTTATAACTAATGTCCCTGCAAATTTTTAACCTTCTAGATAAAGTGGTTTAATCTGGGCATTAATTATCAGTCAGTCAGGTAATATAGACAAATTGCCGGCTACAATTTAGTAAATTTAATGTTTCAGCGTTCAGATGTTTATTAAACCAAAGTCCGTAATAAAATATGAAGTAGAAATCTTTTAAGAGAAGATCTGAATCGAATAGTAATGTTGTTGAAATGTCATAGTGATTTAATCCTTTAATATCGTACCAACCGCAAAAATGTCGAGCAAATATAGCGTATAAACGTTTCCTTTTTACTCAGTAAACATTGTGGGCAAAGATAACAGACTTGGGGCAGGCTTTTAGGTATAAAACCCTTATACTAATAAATAAAAAAAACTAAAATAAAAGACAAATATCCGCTAGATATAAAGTTAAGACTAGTCATTCAGATCCCAAAATAACCACAGTGAAACGTAACGGTACAGTCATGGGCTTCAAAAACTTTTTCTTTCATATTGTCCGTTCATGGATTAAAGTTGAATGGAGAGAGATATTGGAGAATGCTTGAAATCTCTTATGTTTAGAAATGGTCACTGTTTAGTTTCGCCGTATTGAATATCTAGGAATGGACAAGTCGCGAGTTTTTACATTTATGATCAAGTATTGAAGCCGAATAAAGGTGATTATTGTAGGAACACTTTCTGTCATAGAGATGCGCCTTCAACTCTATTCAGCTCTTTTACTGGTTAGGGAGCAAGCTCAAATGGAAAAGAGAAACGTTGCGTCGAGAAGTATTTTGATGTTTTGTTTTCTCGGGGGCTAGTTGATCGAATTGGCCCTATGAAAGGAAAGCGAGGGGTAGTGGCTGACCTGACGCTCAAATTCTGACGAAGGATGCCTCCTCGGTCAACCCTTAACCTCGATCGTGCAGGCGGAATCGCACACTTCAGTGGCGTTTATTGAAAAGGGAATTTGGTAAATAAACAGTTAACCCATAGGGTCTAGGATGCCTTTATTTGGAATAGTATATACCAACAAAGCAGGAGATGTATAATTAAAGTGGTATGTGTGAAGGGAACGGAAAATATGACAATCTCTCAGTTATTACTAAAATTATCAAATGGGGTTTTGATAACTACTGTGATTTACAGTTTCTTTTGTGCATGGGATTAGTTTTCAATTTTGAGTCCCATGTTTTTATTGGATTTGGTCGACAGTGTGAAAGTGTTGAAGGTATAGTTATTATTTTGGTTTTAATTATTTTTGATATGTAATGGGTTTTAGCCGACGAGTTCCCGACAGTGGGAGAGCTTGAAAATACTTTAAAATTCCCCTTTACAAATGTACTTCAAAGCCAGTTTATTCCGTTGAATCAAAACTGTTAAATACCGAAAAACATCGTTAAATATTCATGTAACAGAGTGGATTAATTGGAGGATAGAGGTCAGTTCAAGCCTTCCTCGTTAGAGTAAATCTTTCTACTAAGTATGTTATTAGTCAAATTGTTAATTGAAAAAAATAAAAATGAAAGAATATAAAAATGTTTATATGTTTAAAACTGTTAACGAAACCGTCCTTGCTTCAGAGAATTTATGTGAATTTCGAAACATTTTCTAAAATCCATATATATACATATGTAGCTTTTAAAACGATGAATTTAATATATGCTATGACGTTATTTGAGTTTTAATGGCTTCTTTATAAGGCAACAAAAATAGAAAACGAATGTCAATAGTTGCTGCAGTGAAAATTACACGTATAGTTATTTTGGAGTCGCGTCTTCCTCTAGAGAGCTAGGCATAGATAGTGTTTAGTATTCCAGCTACGGCACGATTAAAAATTGCCAGCTTAGATCGGTATCCTAGGTAGGAGCGAGCGTGGCTTTGTTTCCCTTCATCCCCCGTCCTGATAGTCTAATCTGATGAAACATGAAACACCTACTTACTAAATATGGCGTAGGAGAATAACGCGGAATTTTATTATTTCATAGCTTATAGTTTGTCTTTTGGGCTGCCGAAAAGCGTACAGGTGTTTCACCTGTTTAACTTGTTTGGCTTCTCCTGGGGGAAATATTGGCTTACGACTAGGACCGATTGAAATTCTACCCTCGCTTAGGTACTCAGAACGTGTTCGATTCAAATTGTCAATTTTAGTTCGACTAATAATAAATGTTAGAGAACGGAGGCGCGGCAACCCTAACGGAATCTTAATTCAATCGATGGAGCTTTATTATACTTAAATGAGTGTTTCGGTAGTTCGAACAAGCCACCCTTAGCCTACTTTCCCCCCCGAAATACCCACTTGTAAGTTGCCACATTGAAAATCATTAATTCCCGAATTAGCCTTTCGTATCGGCCAATTTAAACCGCGCTCGATCGACGACTAGAATTTTTCTAATTTATAAAATACAGCCCTGTAGGGATGAAAGTTGGTTAATTTTCCTACCGATTAACGTTTAACAGCTTTTCTATTTCCCCTTTCAACAGAATAATAAACTAATTTTAAGTTTAAAATTGTCAATGGGTCAAATATAAAATTTTCAATGGGATGCTAAACATAGAATGTAAGCTTTTATTTAAAGGTATTTTAATGGTTTTATTTAAGCCGGATTTGTATTAATTTTTGGGGCTTCATTTGGTAACAAACTTTAAAATAAAAGTTTTTTGGGGTTTAGGGTTAAATTTTTATGTTAAATACGGTAATGGAAGATTAAAAACGAAACACGTATGTCTTGCCATCAAAATTACTTTATTTGAATAATTTTATCAAGCGATACACTGTTCAGTAAATACCCTATAAGAATTAAGACTAGGAGTAGAGAAAACGTAATTTAAGGGAATTTTTATTTAAAACATATTAAATTTGTATGTTACATATTATAAGAATTATGACTAAAAACCAAACAAATGTTGTGTTATAGCTGAGAGGTTGTATCTTAGGTCTTTAAGATGTGTCATTCCATCAAGGTCTAATTTTCCTTGGGGCGGATTTTACTCTATAGTTTATTTATTGATTATAGAGGGAGGGGGGATTGATGAAAGTTCCTAACTTACCCCTCTTTCTTGTCGTATATCCGGAACCAAACTCTTCCCTCTGTCGTTATCATATCATTATCGGTTCAATTAGCATTACTTTGTCTAATCCGATCTAATCCTAGTTTGTCAGGCGAATTTCGCCTAAGGATTATACGTTTAGTTTGTAAACGCTTCGACCTTTAAATATTAAAGGGAAGCGGGATTTTCATCTCCTTTTAATACGGTACGTCGTCTTTAAGCTATATCGCCTTATTTAGCTCGATTCCGAAGCAACTGACCTACTGATACCGCGTGACAATACGTCACATCAAAATAGGATTTTGGGGCTAGGCCTAAAAATTTAAAGGATCTCAAATTCAACAACTTGGGAGAATGTATTGTAAATCCAATTAAATTAGGTCTATATCCTTGAGACAAACGCTTAGTTTGAAACGGTTTAAACACTACTAGACTTTGCTTAGACTATTTTAAAGTTGATTTTAATGTTAATTGTCTAAAATACGTCCACCTTTTGAACGTCAAAATATATCGGTCGGTTTCAAGTTGAATATTGTAAGGTCTTAGGCGTTATTTATACAGGGTGTTTCTGATAAGGGGGCTGTCCTTTGGTCGAGTCCTGATTTGAGTGTTTTAGGGATGACCCCTTAATTAAATTAGAAATCATTGTCTAAATCAGTTTCTTAATTAAATTTAAGGGGTCATCCGTAAAATAATTCTTACAATCTGAACTTGAAAACAGTGGCCCGGACGACAAAATGGAGATAGAAGTTACATTTTCGACTCAAAATCGCCCAAAGAACCACACCCTTAATTTATGCCAGACTTATCAAAAAACACCCTGTATATTGTTGATATATATTAATTAATTAAATTGAAATTTCAATATTTCTAATTGGGTCATTAGATCCCTCTTTGTATATTAGAATTGTTTTTAATAAAATAATGAAGTGCATCTAATTTTAAATGTGAAAACGAAACAAAGTACTTAGTAAATTTTCCCGAATTAAAAATTTATAAGCACTTGGGTATAATTGATTTAATTTCATTTGAAAAGCAACGCAGTTTTTATTTTTCCCCAAGGACTTCTCCAAAGTAATAAATATAAAAAAACAGGTCCAGGATATAAGATTTAATCTTAATTTCGAATTAACACCGAGAAATTTCTTTTTAAATTGAAAACAAATAAAGTGATTTAGTTAGGAACTGTTTGAATAAAGCCCATCTTCATTAAGTTTACAAATATCAAAGGTGCGCTGTAAAAATTCAAGTTAGGGGTAAACGTCGTGTAACATCTTTCTTAACTTAAAGAAAACAGTAAAAATCTAAAAATAAATCTAGGAAAAAGAAAAACCTCTTTTACTTTAAACTCTTTAAAACACCGGATTGACATTTATTTTTTTTATCTTAACCATTTCCCTCCGTTTTTCGTAACTTTGTTTGCCAATTGAGGTGGGAGGATAGGTTTAGAGAAGTTTTCTTTTGATGAAACTCTTGGCTAAAGAAACTAAATCAAATTTTGTTGAGAAAAAACGGTAGTGTCGTACAGGGAATAGGGTCCTTTTCGACGGGCGCGTCATCTTTTTTAAGCGAAGAATTTAAAGTTATTTTCTGTAAACATCGATTTAAGTTTAAGGAGGTTTTCTCCGTTTAAACTCGGAGCAATAATATACCTTCAGAACTCAACACGATAAATAATGTAAGGTTGTTTTATATAATTATATTTCAAAGTTCAAATCTTACGTTGAAATGTCTTTATAGGATATTTTTGTCTATGGATGTGTAAGTTTAGGAACCTCCCAAACTCACGCGATTTGTTGTATTTTTCTCGATATTTAATCGTTATGAACAAAGACAAGAAAAAAAGGTTTTCTTTACCGAAAATTGAGTTGGTATCCACTTTGTAGATATTTTCCATTCGGTTGGAGTTTATTTTTTAAATGTTTTTGGGAGGGACGTTTTTCTTTTCACGTAAAATATTAGTTTAAATTTCGTTTTCTATGGATTTAGGTTTGTTTGCGGATGTTTGGTGATTGATCGACATTTTCCATACAATTTTTTTCTTGAATGTTGTAGCGCATGAAGTCTCTTTTCATTATTATTATTTATTCTAAATTTCATTTTATGTCAACAGTTAATTGAAGCCACAAATTTGACTCTTTTCAAATTAAATATTTTATTGAATTCCCACAAAACCAATAATAATCCTATTTGTTATTTTTTAAGGAGATTGAAACGCAAAACCATTGAAAAATGTTATTAATTTCTTGTTATAGAATTTAACCTCAAACATAATAACTAAGTGTTACCAACATAAAAATTACTTTAGTAAATTTTTGTTCTTAAAATTAAGATTAATGTATGATTAAAAATTTTTCAATGGTTTTCGCATTTAATTGCTCTATTAAAACTGAACCCATTTTAATCGAAATTGTTCCCGTTTTAGTAACGAAAATGGCTATTTGTGGAGACCTATTGCTGAAGTTCTAAGAATTCCTCGACCTCAAAACAGGCCGAGATTACAATGGTGAGTAAAATGTAAGTTACAATTTTGCGTTCTCATAACTAATGAACGAATCATGCCGTTTATAAGATCCGAATAAGGTAGCAGTCAAGAGTATCTTTAAATAATGATAGAATGATGATGGTTCTAAACGTTTTACACGTTTTTCGTGATGTCGTAACCTATTTTGTGGTCTCTCACTTTGCATTTTTCGTCCATGTTACATGAATTATTTTGCCTAAGGCATATTTATGTATGTTTATCGTTAGAAATGACTTCACTGCAAAATTCATAATTAGTTAATTACGTGCGTGGGATAATGCACTAATAACTCTATACTACCTAATTGTTTAGTAAAAGGAATTCTAAATTCTGATTTGAATTAGAGATAGAAATAATTGGTAGAAAATTAGAAGCCTGTGGCTAAATGGGTGTATTTGCTTTCTCGTAAATATTAAATATTTAAACTTTCAATTTGCTGAAAATTTTATCTTATAATTTTCCATTTTATTATAATATTTACGATACATTTATTTGAAGAAAATAAGTTTATAGTACAGAATGTACAGAGACTACACTTATTACATCAAGTGACAAGTCCAACAGATACGTCTTAGTCTTAATCATATATAAGAAAAGCTGAAAGATAAACAAAAAATTATTCTTTTAAACTCTGCACACATTTAGTGACATTTAGACCATTCCATTTATGACTTGAAGAGAAACCAAATCACAGGAGCGGGGTCGCCATCTTATTTCATCAGAGGCAACGCCAGGCATAGCCCGAGTTCACTACACGCGGGAGGCTAGCCGACCTCCGTTGCCTCTAGCTGTGGTTCTTGGCGCGAGAGAAATGTGATAATGAGGTGGCCCCGTCTCTGTTGTATTTGCTTCGCCAATGGAATTAATGGAAAGGTTTATAAGCGACCAAAATACCCGTAGAAACCCTATAAAGTTGAAAAACTTTACCATAGCTTGTTTATCTTTTAAACCCACAAGCGACAACAACTTTTTAGATAGCTTCCAAACAAATCATAACTTAAAACACCTTTTAATTTCATTACTTAACAAAATGTTTTTCTTTTTCTATCAGGAACGATCAGAACGAGGATTCGGAAGATTTTTTGAAATCCTTCGTATGAAAAATTGCCATTTTATGTTTCGAAATTAAAGATTAAAAAAAGTATGAAATGTGTTATACAATAATTGGGTGCTCCGATCCGTTCCGTTACACAATATAAGTATCGCACTCGATCACCCTAACCTGGAAAATCCAAAAATATATTCATCTCCAAATTCACCCAACACCTGAATTCATCATTTTACCTGTCCTGAAAATTAGATTCAGTTTCTTCAAAATACACCGAAAAAGGAAACAAAGATGAAGAAACACGACGGACCTAAAATAAGGTATTGGATGAGAAAAAGCGTTTATTAGAGGAGAAACAAAATTTGTAGGCGTACATACGCAACTAAAAATCGAATCAGTACGAAGAAAAAACCCCAATTTTAGCTTCGACATGTTTCTGAATTCATTGATGTATTTTGTTTTATTCATGTGTCTTTTTGATTCCCCAATAGGTTTTTTTTTTCATGTTAAAAATTGTTATTGGTTAACGTCTGAGGCTTGTAAAAGAAAAATATTGTCGGCACACTTCTTTGAAAAATGGAATAAAAATTCTAGTTCTTTTACATCCATTCGAAACGCATTTCAAAATTACTCTTCTTTGGAAACCAATCCATCAATTTTTTTTTTTTTTTTGGTTTTCATCACTTCGGAAAATTAAAATAAGTGTGGGATGGGAACGCGTCGTATATCGCAGTTTCAGATGTTGTTTTACTGAAAATTCTGCGAATTTAAAGGTTAAAATTATGACATTGATCCACGCAGTAAGCATGTTTAACCAATATCACTGTGGATATAATAAACGACCTGTTAACAAGCCAGCTTTTGAGTGCAATTATTTATATATTTAACTGTTAATTAAAGTTTAGCCGGTCATTAAGTTTCTCGAACGTACAGTTAGTAATTAGAGTTCCCAACATCCCTAGAGATAAAACTAAAACTATACAGGGTGTTTCTGAAAACATCCCCCTAATTTATGCCAGACTTATCAGAAACACCCTGTATATACCTACTACATCCTTTAATATCTATAATATGTAAAATATATAAACAGGAGTTTTAGATAATTTAATACAAGCATTCAATCAAAACTATGTTGATGGGCATAAGCCAAGGCATTTTATTTTCCTCTTCGAATTTTCGACTCTTTTAACCCTCCTTTTGTTTTCCTGACCTTCCTAAAATATATCCTATCCATCAGTAGCGAAACGACGGTATTAATCCCACGATGATGAAAAATTTACATATTTTGGAATTTTAAATTTCAGTTACTTAGGTTAATTATTAAAATATTCCGTTAACTCCAGGGAAAACTTCGAGTGGTGGGAGTTCAACTCGATCCCATTTCGTTTCTGAGGCGAAAGTATTAAATTTGAATTTCTGTTCTAGTTTTCTTCAATTTATATTTAAAAACCACTGAAGAACCGCGTTGATTTGAAATAAAATTTATTAAATCCTAATTTTTTAGACCAAAACAAAAATGTCTATTTTGCATTAAAAAGCAAATATACTTTCATTTAGATAATTTTCTTGCTACTCAGTTTTTACACTTTGACGACCGTCTTTTTGAAGCTTGACTTATAATTATTCCATTTCAAAAACGCAAATTTCAATTAGTTTCTAGGATGAATTCCCTTTACACAATATTCTACCTTTCTACTAGATAAGATCTAATGACAGCCCTAATATTAATATGGTTTTAAATTTTTTAATTAGGCTCCTTTATTTAAAATTAAAGCTTTTACTACAATATTTACAAGTTGGTTGGCACGCACTTACTCTCATCTATATATTTAATGCATTTTAGAACTTATTTTTGCTCAAATTAGCTCTTAAACCTTTTAGTGTGTAATGTCATTGTGCGTATCCACTAAATTTTAAATTATACTTAATTGAGTTTAATTATTTGAATCGTACGTGCGATTAATTATTTGGCTATTGCTGAATTTTCTTAAGTGCTGATATCCGAACCATTTTATAATAAAGTTACAAAGTTGCCTTTAAATTTAGGGAAAGTTTCGCGGATTAAAGTGAAATATGACAACATCAACTTTTCAAAAATTCCCTTACCTTCAAACCTTATAATTAATGCAAATATATTTTCAATATAAATTAAAAGTGAGAAGATGGTAGGGTATTGAATAGGACCAAACTTACGTTACAAAACATTGGCATTTCTTTGAAGATTGAGCAATTTTTAACAGGAAGGTAACCATTCGTTTCTATATTGATATACTATCTAAGAGTTTAATTTCCTATAGCCATGCATCTCTTGCTTAACCAGCTTCGATTTCACATATATGGCGTATTCATATAACATTCAAATGATAGCGGGTAAGTGATCAGCTGCCGTAGTGTAGGAAGGAATGAGCTACAAAGCACTGCGGTTTGAACTGAAACTTTCATAATTAATATTAAAAGTTATTATAGAACTGCTAAATAATTAATACTAATCATGTTTTGAAGCTAAACGCTGTCATGGCGTTACTGACAGTACAAACACCTACACCCCCGCGGTTTATTCCGACAAACTGAGCGAAAATAAGTATTTAACAAAATAATACAAATATACTGCGATAGAGGGGGTCTAAACGTTACTATATTTTAAAACCAATTTAAACATCCTTTCCTTATTTTTGCAAACTACCCAGGGAAATAAACTGTATGAGAATTCGTATAAGATTACCATCTATCTGATGGGTAAAGGTTTACAGTCAACATACCATTTGTTATCATTTGGAATATTGTAAACGTACTTGACTTTCTATAATACACCTTGGCTAGCTATCTAGGACTTTCATTTCCTCGAAATATTCAAAACGATATTGTCTTAGGAACCGAAATGAGTCTAATAAGATTGGAAGTATTATGATTTTCCAGACTTTTAGTTTACTCAAGACTCGAAAATTCTGAAATTGGAATCGATTTCTCTTGTGGCCAAGTTGATTATTACAATAACCTGTGATATAGTAAGAAGAACTATAGCGTGGGCCACCGTGTTACGATTTTAGATATTATGTGTAAATACAGGGTGTTTTTGATAAGTCTGCCTTAAATTAAGGGAAATGTTCCTTGGGCGATTTTGAATCGATAACATATGACATTTTGACTCAAAATCGTACCCCTTAATTTATGGTAGACTTATCAGAAACACCCTGTATGTTATAATAAACCGCAAAATGAATATTAATAAAGAGTGGATTGTAGGGCGGGCGTCGTAAAATTAAAACCAACGATAGTGTCTACATTAAAATCCTAGGGAACCTAAGCTTAAAATATGTGTAAAAAAATAAATAAGCCAATATTCGTCTTAGGACGTGCATGTTTTATATAGAGTGAACTAAAGGCCGGGTTTCTTTACGAATGCAATCAAGCTTCTACTGTTTCATCAACGCCTTTTCTGTCCTTTATTCGTCCGTATCAATAACTTGACCTCGCCTTTTGAAATAAGATAGTATAAAATGACCCGTGTCCGAACGGTAAGGACACACTCGAAATCCGAACATTACAACATCAAGAACTTCCTCTCACTCGATCCGATCCGAAGATAAAACCATGGCACTTGGAACTTTTAGCTTGGGTAAGACGAGAAAGTACTTTGATTTCCCACCATTCCCCATTTAAAAGACAGAACTTCAAAGGAAAGTAAGAGTAGTTTGACTTGGTTATGACGCGAAGCTTTTAGTCTTTCCGTATTTCTGTTAATATTGAAAAAGGAACCTAGCTTAATTCAATATACGAGTTGAAAGATTCATTCCCCAGGTAATTCTTCACGTAATGTCATTCCGTGATTCATTTAAGGTATAACGTACGTGGGCATATGTATCTTGAGCACGGTTCGACAAAAATAATTTGAAATTTGTTTATCGTGAAAGATAAAACCAAATCTGAGCTCGACTATCGTCTATTATTATTATCATAGGTTCATAAGATATGTTCCATAAGTTTGTCACTGGTTTCTGAGAGCTTGACATGAAGTGACGTAGGTAAATCGTCATAGATTCTTGTAAAGCAACGCGTGGTAAGGCGCTGTCAAAGGCTTAGTACAGACTAAATAGGAAGATGGATTGCAAAACAGAGTGTAGTCAATTCTCGTGAGTCGTGTCGTTCTCGAACAAGCTCTCAGTAAGTCTTTAGCACTACATGGAACATATCTTATAAACTTATGTTATCATATACGGTGTTAAAAGATCTCTTCAAAAATAATCGCCCATAGATTCAATATTCAAAATTCAATTATCAGAATGTTTCTAGTTCGAAGTACGTTATCAGTTCTAAGTTTTAGGGAAAGTGAGAAGTGTAAATATGTATCAAACAGCCACCCAAGCCCTGTTTTTCGACAACCTTCCAATAACTAGGGACTAAATGAATATCTTTAATTGTGGCGAAAGCTTTCGTCTTATTGGTGGTCGGTGAATTACTTCTGGTTGAAAGAGCATCCGCAAGAATCTCTTGCAACGCTTGCGGACCAGAATGTAAGAATGCCTGCGGAACTCAGATGTTCAGAGCTTGTTGCTTCAACTACAACCGAAAAAGAAGTATTGGCTCCCTTCGATTCGCACCAGGAGAGACTGACGCGACGTCGACCTCTGGAGACGATGAAACCAACGACATGACTGACTCTTTCGGTCGATCATCCGCCCAAGCTAATCGATTTTACTCCGTCGACGCCATTTTGAGATTCATGAACGATCCAAGCAGCCAGAAAAACGAAGGTGGCGCCTCATCCAGGCAATCTAGGTTGTAAAATTAAGCATTCTGATATTTGTAATTTATACTTTACTGAAACAATGTGAAGTTAACTAGTAGTCTATCAATAAAATACGATATGAATATTGGAAATACAACTAGCGTCCTTCGTTAGCAATCGATAAACATGGTCTCTCACATAACTGAACAAAATATTGATACTTGAACCTTGCTTGAACTATTTATCATTTACTCTGTAACGTGAAGGGAGTAAAAATTGGATATTGAAAATAGCGACTAATTATTGCTAATGTTTAAAAATATACTACTTAACTGATTAAGTCGAGGTAAGAGCCATTGCAATACACGGGGTTCATACGAACATGGTAAACGGGGAAATTGGGTTTGATTAAAAAACTGAACGAAAGTCATAATTATCTTGAAAACCAGGGGAAAATCTAGAAACCCTGAAAATTTAGGGGAAGTACTGTTTCAAACCTGGAAATATCTGGGAACTTATTTTTAAATATTTCGTAGGAACCCTGTGTGTATTGCATTGTTCCTTTGTTAGCTTAGATATAAAAGTAGAATTTTAATTAAACCTTGCAGTTATCGTGGGTAAAAATAATTTATTTATAGACTATATCTTAAACTAGTTATTGTTCCTCGGTTCTAACCAATAGTTTTTATTAAACATATATTATAGAAGCAGAATTAAAGGTGTCGTGTAAATAAGCTTATGTTAATCTTATGGAATTTCCAGAAAATAGTATTTGGGAAATTATATCAGACATTCTTGAAAGATCATAAATATTTAATTATACTCAAATATCCGAGATAATTATAAATAATATAATAAATACAATAATTAGATGGTTTATCGCACCGTCTTACAACAAGGCACGTGGTATGTTTTGTCGTTTTATTTACAATTTCACTCGTCAATTCGTTCGGAGCCAATTTATCGTCGTTTTTTCTCCCATTCCAAAGGGTCATCCAGGGCAGAGGTCAATCCCTTTTCGCCATTCAAAAGAGCTGAAAAAAAGTATATATATGTTTATTTGACATCTATTACTGATAACCTCTGGCTGTTAGTGTACTCCCACCGTGGAGTAATATTTTAGTAAACTAAGCTTTTTTTCACTTCTCTCTTAAGGGATCTTATCTAGCACTACTCCTGTAAAATTACTCCTTGTGAAAAGAAAAGACGGACCGTGGGACAAACGACGACCTTCCTCATAGAGCTTAGCAAAGCGGGTGGGTAAAAAGGGAGAGGGGTCGGTCAGCACCTTTAATAATGGTCTACTTTTCGCTTATTTTGGAATGCAGCCAATTTTTTCCTTTCGCCTAGATAGTAGTTAGTCACCAGTTGCAACAGATTGGTGTTGGAATATTCTCTTTCGTAAATTATTTTCAAATTACTAAAACGTACTCGTAATTAGGATAAATAAGCGTTTTTGATATTATGTAAGTATGATTTCAACGGTTTTAATTGAGGAAACACGTTGAATTTATTTCAATTCCTCGTGGTGTGTAAGCCTCTGCTGTGAGGGGTCGGCCATAAAGGCACAAAAATAACTTGATTATTCAAAATATAAATGTCTCTTGGTGTATCTAGCGCACTTAATGAACATTATTTTATTTAAAACTGCGTATTATAACTTTCAATATACTGTCAAGTGCGCTGGCACAAAACACTAAAGGGGGCATGTATTAAGTAGCAGAAGAGCTAACCTATACCGAATAGTCCCTTAATCTTATAGCTGCAAACGCTAAGCTAAATCTTTTCCTGACAAGCACTAAACATACCGTTCATTTGTTTTCGCAGGTTGTCCAAAGGTAGTCTCTGCTCTTGGTTGCTAACAGAAGGCGGTGAGGAGAATGCCAATCGCAAAAGTGGTACCATGGACAATTCCTCTGGAGATAAAGCCCCATCTCCGTCGGAATCAAAATGACGAACTAAATGTACCGCTTGCGAAAATGTTGGACTGTTTTCAGACTGTTGAACAACAAAATAAGAAACGTTAAAAACATTGCCAAAAGTACTTGGAGACTGAATACGAAACTCACTGCCAACGCCGTGGGATCGGATCGTCTACCCATTCTTGGTACCGACTTGGACGTTTTAGTAAAGAACTGGGCACTGGTCAACGGCGTGATGGACAAGACAGCCACCAGCAAACAAAGGGAGGCAGTCGCCAAGCACTTCAAACTGTAAACTGTGAGTACAATTTTACATTAATTGATTTTCAAGAAAGCGTGTGGACGATGCTTAAACACTAGAACAAGTGTACACATGTCTTAAAATACTATTTCCACAACCCTCAAAATACTCGATACAAACACTAAAAGTATATACGCTACTATTTTGGGAAGGTAATTTCCAAGGAAGTCTTTGACCCGCGTTATTGACCCCCTGAATTTGACCCTCTTTCGCAAGGTCGTGAGAGTCCTTGAGGATTCGATTGCTTTCTAGGAAGAGGGCCTCTTACACACGACACGATCTCGCGAAAATTCCTGTTCCTTATTTTGATGGGAGTACAATATACCAAGTTGCGTACGAGAAACCTTTCAAAAGTTCGATTACAAAAGCTCTTTCTACTTATTTGAGTTAATGTATAGTAATGTTGTGAAATGATAATACGGAAGGTACATTGTTGGCTGATGAATCGACTTCATCTACCTTTGATAGTATTATTAAGTTTAGGTGGATATAGTTTCTGTGGGTTTTTAGTACGTTTATTTCCGAAATGCTTTTTTGGGAAATTTTCTTTTGTGGTGTATACAGTAATATATTTTCATAAGTAACATAACAACTCAAAGTGTACCATATCTTTTCAATGCATAAAATGTATAGCCAAAGTATCAAAGGGTTCTTCAAACTAACTTAAGGCAGATAATTAATAACTAAAAAGGTAGAGTCGTTATGTCACATTTCATAATTTGCAATATAATATAAGAGACGTATTGTAATTAGACGATGTGATTTTATCAAAACAACTACGCGGTGTTTATTAACCCTTTTAGGGTGGAAATTAGCTATCGGATATGAAAATAAAGGGTACGGTATTGTTTAGCACTTTATCGCTCTGCATAAATGATGAAACTAGGTTGACTGATATATCTACTGATATTTAAAGATGAGAAGGCTAAAAATAACCCTTTTTATCTGGCCCAGATCAGTCACGAAAAAAGCGGAAATTGATTGATTTTGAAACGGTTTCAAGCTTGGATTTAGAATATTTTAATATGCAGCTATAACCGAGTGTACCGATACTCTAATCTAACCCTTTATTTATTTAACCCCGATTTACTTTGTTCCAAATTTCTTTTTTTTTCTGGAATATTTGAATTACAGACTATATGTCGCGAAAATTTTAGTTTTTATCAAGAGTGATGACAAAAAGTCATTAAGTCACTACCAATGATAGTTTTCAAGAAATCACTTCATGCTAATGGTGTCCATGAATAGCTAAAGGAAGTTTTTATTCTGTTTAAGTACAACCTAAAGCGCATGCGTTGCAGATATAGCAATAATTTTCTTGTATCAAAGTGAGAAAACCGTTTCAGTCCTCTTAATCATAGTAAATTAAATTAAAATGGATATTTGAAACTTGATAGAGAAGGATAAGCGGAAATTAGATTCACTAATGCAAGGATTTTTTTCACCGATTATTTACGCGATTGTGAAAGGTGTATTTAAATAACTAAATTAAGTTTCAGAGAGTTAATTTCACTTTGTTTAAGCTCAAAAACCTCCTACAATATACCAAAGCGTGATTATCATATACAGAGTAAGTCACACATACCGTTACTTTTGCTTCCGTTCATATTTGGAACGTTTCTTCTTGCTTAATTAAAAGTCCGTAAGGAATATAAAACTGATTGCAATAATATAAATAAACGATACTTGGGTGCTTTGGTGAGCCGGTTGTTACTCGCTTCGAGGATGATTCCAATGTAACCGGTAGCGGCTCTTTTATACGGTAGTTATTATGATGGGGGTCATTTCTCGCGTATGGATCATGGAAAGATGGAGATGACGGAAAAGGGGGAAAGAGAGTTTACGGCAATTCCAGAAATGTTGCTCGCCATCCCCCCTTTAACCGCGATTTCCTCTAGTGACTGTTTAGAAGGCGCTAACTGTAATATGAGGGCCAAACTATTAGCTCCTCCTTCTCTAGGGCTTCCAATTATCTGGACCAATAATACTAGTGAAGCTGTCGTGTTTCCTGTACTTGCCATAACTGAAATATATCCGACATTATATTCTTTAGGCATCAAACTTACCAATTGGAGTTACTAAACTTGATCCCGCTTCATTTGGGGAATGTCAGACGTAAACGAACGCGAAGATTTCAAATTGAAACAAATCGTGAAAAATTAAATTAAAGTTTCTCCATTTTTTTATTACCCTAAATTGGTTAACGTTTTTTCTTAAGATACTGTTTTCTATTGTACATTTTATCAGCTCGAGATATCAATCCAATATTGATTGGTTGTTGATCAAAACAGCCGGAAACTAACCTTTCTGTCTGAACTTTGACATCAATTGAAAGTGGAAAGCAATAAGCGTACTATAAAAATAAGTCTTTTAAGACTTCGAAACAGGGTTTTAGCATTTTCAATGGCTTGTGTTAGCAGAATCTCTAGCTAATACTTAAATATATGTATTTCAATACGACAACTTCGAGTTTATTTATTTTTTCATTTTTATTACTTGTCAGAAGTTTATTGACAAGTTACTGGGTTTTGGTTTGTAAGTGACATCGTCGTGGAAATGTGGCAATAGGGGACCCCCACACCGAATTTTTTTTAATTGGGTACCGTTTTAATTTTGAGAGCTGGACAAACAAATTAATCTTGCTCTCGTCATTTGTCGAATGTCAGATAATGAAACCAAAGGTAGTTGAACTATGGGTTCGTTAACGTATTGTTTAATTTCAAGTAATAACGATTGCGCATTTACGTCACTTCCGACAAAATGAAGTGTTGTTGAGGCTAACGTCACAAATTACATACATTCTTTCTGTTGGAGTGGTTTACAAAGTGACAGGTAAATCTTATAAATTCCCAAAATTAGTCAGTGGTGGCTCCGTTAAAGGTTTTTCGGTGCAATTTTTTTAGCTCCCGAGTAATATTACTTAGTTATATTGGGCAGCGAACCAGTTGAAGTTTATTTGTACATTTAGTTTAGTTATAAATATCTATGGAATTTGCAAAAAAAACGTCTTATACAAGGGATTGAAACAATTTTAAGGCTGAACTAAAAATATCTTCATGAATGAAGTGCAGTTTTCAATCTTGCTAAAGGGCCAGATGCACGCAATGTTGAGTCTCATACGTAACTGATAGTGATAGCAAACTGCTCTTGAACATAAAGTACAACTAGAACCCTCTTTACTCGCTTCTAGTTGTGTCTCGTGAGCTTAATATCACATTTAGAAAAACATTTCATCGTTCTCTGTTAAAATCCTAAAGCTTTTCTCTGAAGAATAATGTATGGAATGAAGTAATATGTCTAAGGGCATCACTTAACCCTTAGGACTACATTCTATTCATTACTATCCCTTCTTTAGTCCTGGTTTTAAAGAACGATACGTAGTTCATATCCTTTTCAGGATTTATTTTTAGTTTTTTACCCAATCTGTCACAAACTGGATTAGGGTTGAAGGGGCAAACAAAATCGTTCGAGAAAATGAAAAATTAAACGTGGTATTGCTTAATGGTGGCGCCCCAATAGCTAAAGCACAGGGCTGAACACGAGGAATGAGCGTATACAGGGTGTTTCTGATAGGTCTGGCATAAATTAAGGGTTTTTTCTTTGAGTGATTTTGAGTCGAAATTGTTCCATGATATTTTGCCCAAAACACTCAAAGCATAACTCGATAACAGTGCCCCGGACGGTAGAATGTCATAAAACGTTTTCGACTCAAAATCGCCCAAAAACATCCCCCTTAATTTATCCCAGATTTATAAGAAACACCCTGCATATTAGAGCGAAAGATAAGATGGGTATATATAAATAATATAAAGGTACCCTCTTATCACTTCATTCGAATTGACAGATTTGATTTGTTCATTGACTCTTTATTTGTCAATAGTTTGTGGATTCATAAACTAAACTAAAAAAAAATCCGAGATCATTCTCGTTCAGTCATTTGCACGAGCGGAGATTGCCCTCTTCTTTTACTTAGTAAAGGAAAGAAGAAAGATCAACTTATAAACATTTCTGTTAGATATTTACTGAATAGTGTACGTACGTACGTACGTAAAGCCTACCACTTCATCTTAAAAGTAATAGAACTGAATTTAATTTAAGGCGTCAAGTCTTATTTCCCGCATCTATTGCCACATGTCTAAACATTGACGTTAAAATATACTTTTTTTTAATGCTATTAAGTATCCCTTAGAAACCACGTATTCAAAAACTTTAGGTTGTGTAAAATTCCCTAATAAAGTCGGTGTTTCACCGGGGATTTTCGTCGTTTCCAAGTAACTCAACTTGTTTTGTTTAGTTCTAAACGCACGTTTCTGTATGCGCTATAGGACAACATTAGAATTTGCTGAGCAGTTTTTACCCTTAACTTATTAATAACATGTTGTTGATATTAATGAAAATCGTGACCTAAACAATGACCCGGACTGAACTAAGAATTTATACTTGTAACGCAACGAGTCTATCCTAATTAGTTTAGGGAATGGCCGGCGCGCTCGTTCTTACTTTCAAGTGGCCAGGCGACAATACGCGTTGTTAGGCCTAATTAAATCGCGCCACGTTTTAGGAGACTGATATGATGTGTTAAAAGTATAGAGAAGTTTACCGAATGTAATCTCTATGTACCAAAATTTCGACACCTCGTTTGCTCACGAGAGTTTGATACATACGGAGTTCTAACCCTAATTAAGATAATTTCTCCCTCGATCCCTTCTCCCCGTTTTAACCTTAACAACTCGTTAACACACTTCTCAATGGGGTTTTGCGTTGTCACGAGGTGTTCCCAATTTAGCACTTTAGAATTTGTTTCGAATAATCAAATTCTCCAAGACCTGTACGTGTAAACTGTAAAACTTAACATCTGTCGCTTTAAAACGCGGTTTTAATTAACCCCGAAAATTGAATTAATTTCGTTGTTTCATGGCCCACGTAACGGACGTAAAACTGCTAGGCCCTACATCCGAGTGCTTGGCTTTTGAACCTTGCACGTGATTTGGTTTCGCTCCAGTTCTTCCCGACGTTATTTTATTCTTATCTTTTGCGAATCTACGCGCGTTTGTCGCCCATGAGACGGAAAATTAACAAGAATTTGCGTATTTAGGATCACGTAATGACTTTGACATCAAAACTCAATGATGTTTTAACTCTTAACTTTACGTACGTATGCTAGCCTTACTCGATGCAAATTCTGATTTTTTTTAAAAGCGTATTTATGCACTTATTAAATCAATAAGTTGACTGACATTGAAATGATATAACGTTTTTTATATTGAGTGTATTTGCATGAAACCTTTTTTCAAACCTTGCTCTAATTTGAATTAATTAGCAAAATTACAAATAATTTCTATAAAACTTTATTTTCGCTACAATAATATACACAACATTTTAACGACAGCGTTGTCGTGGAAAAGGGGTAAAAGAGACACTTTCTGTATAAAAATATAATATTTAAAATTAAATTATCAATAAATAATAATAATAATAATCCCAGTATTTAGTCAAATAAGTGCCAATTAAAATCGTTATATAATTTGATTATCAAACTATATGGCAAATCTTTTCTTTAGTTTATATAATTAAGCAGTTAAGTCAATTATAAAGGTTTATCTCCTTTGTCTGGGTTTCGCGTTTGTTGAAGGGCGGCGACATCGTTCATGGTGCTTAGAGGAATGTTTGGAAGTCGAAGACGAAGCCGTTGACTTTCTAGCTGTAGATCCGGAATCTCTGATTGAACGGGCTGAAGCCGTTTCGAAACTTCGGGATACAAGCAGCTCCTTACTCTCGTCCGACCGCTGTTTTAAAAATTAGATCAATTTTTAAATTTCTTTTCAATAAAGTCGAATGCAATCATGACTTTACCTGTCGGTTTTTATAGTTTAGCTTTGGTATGGCGGAAACTACAACCGGAGGAAATCGGGAATCTGATTGAAAGCTATCCTAAAAGTTCAAAAAACTCAAGAATTATTTACAGTGTGAAAGAAATGGTCGGAGATCTCTTACAATTGAGCGAGTAATCGATTCCTTTCTATGGATTCCGATTGTAGCTTTGGAAGACGACTGAATGCTTGTTACCTCCATCTGGCGCATCTCTCTTATGTTCATTGGCTACGAATCCATTTCGTTAATGTCAGTAAAAAGCTATTCATTAACAATTTTATCAAACCTCCATTTCGCATCCATCGTCTTGCGAAGAGTGACTTTTACTAGAATCTCCGATGTAACACTGTGCGGAGGTCGAATAAAACTTGACCGATTGCTGCACAGTTGTTTCGTCGAAGGAACGTCCGGCTTCAGAACCAGAACTCCTACAACGGATTGAAGTTAGTTTCAAGAACAGTAAAACTTGTCTGATAATGATCTTACGATTTGCGTCCACCCTTTGTTGCTCTGGAGTTGGCCGTAGGTGGTCTGGGAATCATGGACACTATGGATTCCCTTCGTTGAACCGTTCTGTCCTTCATCTCGCTTTCGTGCCTTTGGCGATGGTGACTACTAGACTCTTTTCTCGTTTGGATGGCCACCACCGCTGCAGATTCCTTCAGCGCTTTATACACGTCATTCGGATTAATACTTACAGAGACTGCATCGGAGCTTATCTGATTTTGGCGATTTGACGGTGGTGGTGCAAGTTCGGCCGTCACAGTTAATTTTGAGCTGGTTTCCAAGCTAATGGCTCTGTCTGGAACCAAAGCCTTGGAGCTGGCGCTCTCCAGACTGTCCGGATCTAAGGGCGATGAACCCGTGATCGATGGATCCCTTTGACGCGGACGATGCGATGGAGAAGGGATTTTAGACGGAGGATCTGGAGGCATCTGTTCAGAACAATAGTTAGAACATAGACCTATTACCCGAAGTAGAAAACATTCTACGCTCATATGAAAATGTGATAACCAGACGGAGACATTACGCTTAAAGCAATCTACTTCTCTATGTACTTGCCTCTGTAATGTAAGGTCCATTTCGACGTTCATTGTAACAATGAATTTGCGGTATCATAGTTGGTGGTGGAATAGGTCTATATCTAATGTTGCCAATCCTCGATTGTTGCGAGTTTGACTTGGTATCTGCGGAACCTGAAGGAGAAGCCGAGTATGCTGCACTGGAATAATGCCGTCGGGGAAGCGGCTGAAGCTGTGGTATCTCGTAGAAGGTGTTTCTGTGTCCATTTGCGAATGCTGAGAAGGAATTCATCCGTTTTATGTTTGCTGCATTATCTCCAACGCTGTTTGGATTCTGTAAGACGAAAAATAGTTTAACATACTGAGGTTGTCGTTCACGTGACGATAAACCTACGTAGCTGATTGAGTCCCTTCTGGCTGGTCGTAGCACGGCCATTAGTTGAATTTCCGTCAAATCCAGAAGCGATGGACACCGAGCCTTTTGATTTCGTTGAGAAAGTAAAGGATTTCGTGGTTAGACGACTGACTAAATTCCAGTCTTCTATTCTTATCTCAATTTCATCGTTGTCCACCAAAGAAGTTAACCAAGTAACCTCATTCGTAGAGAAAACAATAACCATCTAAACTTCCAATAGATTCGCCAGAAATATATCTCCAAAAGAAATCCAACAATGATAACGTGAACCAACCATTGTGCTTTTTTTGGAACCATCCGCCGTTGAAATTCCCGACAACACATTGACACCATAAAAATCTATCACCACGTGAATCCGACACAAATATAATACAACGACATTTTTGGACGAAGGACAAATATCAACGCAGAACGAAACGATTATAACAACACAATTGCCGATACAGTACACTTTGAACGAATGTACAACCATGTTTACATGCACATGTTGAAGTACCTCGAAGGTATACAAATACCATGCTTAACGACGAAATTTTCTTATGACTATGGTATAGGCTTAGAAACTATAAGTAGGATTTATTATTGATTGTAGATTAGATTTGTAGATTGAGACGTTTCGTCGCGATTGCTTTTTCTTGATGTTTTGACGGAACAAGGGATTGTTAAGAACAACAAATTCCACAGATCAAACCACTCCTTGTCACCGAAAATTCCCTAAAGTTTTTCTCCTTCCACTTTGACCAACCACATATGCCTCAACAACCACTGAATAAAAATCACCAAGTACCATAGACCCTGAGACATTCCATTTTTAAAAATATAAACATTTTGTTTTTATTTGAGCACTGCGGGGTATACAGTGAAAATCGAGTTATCGATACACAATGTCCACGAGAAAAAATAACGTTCGAAGACAATTAGTATATGAGAAAGACGAGACAGAAAATATAGTTAAATGGAGGTCTCTTCCATTTGGTTCGTTTAGAAATTAGAAAGACTGAGAAAACAGGATAGAGTAAGATGAAGAAAGTTCAATAACCAGTTTGTGGTCAACGGGGTTATGAATATTCATAACGAAAAATCCCCGACTTTCAAAGGTTGGGATTGGAGGGGAATTGTCGCGGTTAATTAAAACAAAAATTACAATATTATTAACAAAAGTAATAGGTTAACACGTCAGTGGCACTTGAATTCAGTATTATTTACTCGGGCGATATAGCCTTAAAAATAAACACGCGGATAATTATTTTGTCAAGCTAATAATTAAAATTAACGCTGACGTCACCGGGGGATTAGCTTTCAATTATAAGTTATACTCCTCCGCACGAAGTACCGAAATATAGAGTTAAGAAGTGGGTTGGGGTTTTAGGCTTTCGTAATTAGTCCTTACCCAAGCGGATTTTATATCCATTTCGCGTCTGTTATACGGTAAATATTAATTGGGTTTATCGAGTACCGTAATCAAAGTACTACGCGATGCAACACGTTTGTACGTATTAGAAATTTGTATTAATGTATTTAAAGCAGTCCGTTATATACGGCTGAGGGTTTGTGTGTGAGGGAGTATTTAAGTTAAGGGGAAAGCCTGGTTTCTCATAACGGAACCCCCATTTGTTATTAGAGAGTCATTTGTAAAACAAAAACATATTTCGCGAAATTGTTATTAATTAATGGCTTTTATGGGCGACGCGAAACATTCACGGCGGTTCTTGATCGGATGTGTTTGTTTTTTTAAGTCCATCACCATTGCAAGAATGCTTGCCCTCCGTACATGTTGGGGTAGTTTACCTGTTTTGGGTGTTGGTGACGGGCTCGAGGTATGACGACGGGAGGAACGCTGAATCCCGTCGAGAGACTTCTGTCCAAGCTAAGATCACTTTTTTTGCTGCTCTTCTTCGGTGTCATATCCGACTCCTTATAAATTTTAAGTTAGTATATATCGTTGTAAAATTGTTTAGGCCTAAGTTTACACTTACCGCTCCGAAATTGTCAAAAGCGTTGGGCGGAGGTGGTGGAGGTGGCGGCCTGACTGGGTGGTCGCCACTGCTCTCGCTGGATGTGTCCATGATCATGGCTTTCTTGTCCAGCGTACCTGTTAGTGGATTTATGAGTCCCATGCCTTTGAAGACATTGGCCCCCTTGTTTTGTTGTCTCTTTTGACGACGATAACGACGACAACAGCAGAAGAAACAGCACACCAAGAATATGACGAAAGCCGCCGCTAATGGCAGTGCTATGGCTAAAACTACAATGAAAAAATAAGGTCAATAATTGGGCAACAAGGGTCAATAAGCGTGAAGCTCAAAATTCTTGCCTAATCCGTTGATTTCGCATCGTCTACCGATGTACATTCGATGACATCTAATTAAAATATCGATTAAGTTAAAGTCGTTCAGGTTTGGTAATGAAAAACCCTTAAGGTTTTTATACGTACTTGCACGTTCGTTTGCTCTCAGGGGATATTAGACAGTCGCCCCTTCCGTTACAGTAGTCGCAACTCTTTATTTCTCCGGAGCAAATTCTTCCGGGAGACGAGTTATCTAGATCTTGGAAATGTTCTTTGCAAGTACAGTTGTACGAGCCCACTAAGTTGGTACAGATGGCCGCGGAGGAACAGTCATTGTATGAGTCGTCGCCACATTCGTCGAAGTCTGGAAGTATATCAAAATTATCAGTACCTTACCTAGCATTTACCGGTATATAAAGTCACTGATGAGACGTACCTTGAACATCCTCAACAACTCGTTTCTCTGGATTGACGTACAACTCTGTTCCACCAACGCTGAAGTTGAAATTCTTTAAGGATTTCGATAACTCGTCCCTCAGTTGATTCTCTCCCAATTGAGCTCCTTTTGTTAGTTGGACTGTGAAGTTGACCAAAACTCCAACAGGTTCGGAATCACTTGCCTCCAAGTCTTTCAAGTCTTTTCCATCGGATATACTTAAAACATCAGCTCCTACGAAGTTATCACTGACATCCGTTTTCTTGTACGCTTCATTAATCTGGAGAAAAAAAAAATATTATTTACAATTTACAAAATAAGAATTAGCGAGTTTGGTTAGTAATGTAAACTTACTCCTTTCTTGGCCATTTCGGTAAAATCTTGATATTCCGTTGACAAACTATTAGAGAATTGAGTTCTATACGATATTGCAGATTCTCCTTGTTTGACCACTCGAAGCAATACGACGTAAGTTTCAATTTCTACAAAGAAAATCGTTAATGAGAAAACCATTTGAACTAAGAATATAAAGTTTTAATTGATAGATAGCATACCCTCGCAAATCTTGCTTCCTGCTTTTTTGCCGTAGCCGGTCTTGCATTGGCATTCCCAAGCATCGTCATCGTTTCTTCGGCAAACTTCTTTCTTGGAAGCGTCGCATTCCGGATCGCATCCGGTAATTTCAGTCTCACCAACCTTACTCTTCTTAGGGACATACTTGGGCCTTGGTGGCCTCCTAGTAGTTGGCGCCGCTGTAGTGGTAGGAGGTCTTGTTGGGAAACCAAGTTTTGGTTTCACTCCCGTGAACGGTGGTTTGGTTGTAGTTGGATCCGGCGGTCTTTGATGAGTTTTGAATATACTGATTGGTCTTCTATTTCCTCCTATGGTCGATCTAGGTGTAGTTCTTGGTCCAAATGAAAATTTTGGTTGCCCTCCAGGAGTTACGGCCGTACTGTCCGCTGATGGTGGGGGGCCGGGAGGCCTTTCAGTTCCGGCTTCTAAGATTTCCAAATCGGATTTTGACTCAGGTCCACCGGCAGTTTGAGTAGCGCCAGACACTTTTGTCGCTTTGGTCGGAATGACTAGTGTGCGTACAAAGGTGGTTGTTATGTCATTAAATATTTTAGTTGTTGTCGTAACAGTCGTGGTCGATTCGGATGGTTGGATGGTGGGTTGTATCTGAACTGTTTCAGTGGGTTCCGGGAAGTTTCCTAGAATTGTGCGGCTGCCTACGATCGTAGAGACGAAGGTGCGTGGAGGAATTGTAGTTGTGAAAACTGAAGTGATGGTAATTGGACTGTCCCGGGTGTAATAGACCTTGGTCGTAGTTAATACTACCGTTCTGGTTAAGCTTTCTACTCTCGTTATATATTTTGTAGTTGTAGTCATAGAAGGTTCAGTCGGTTTGACGTCAAAGTTGTTGTTACCAAAGGGATAAAAGATCGTGGTTGCCCCAGATGATGTTTTACTGACGATAGTTTGACCATCCTTCGTAATGGTGGTGTAATCGTTTGATTTCTGCCTGGATGTAGCCAATGGAGTAAATTCTCCCTCAAATACAGTCTTTTCTTTCGGTGGCTCAGCAGCTGTTGCGTCTTTAGTGAACAATAACGTTGGTGCCGTACTCTGCTTGGATCCTGGTCTAGTTCCCAATCCTCCTAAGAATATAGTCTTGGCTCCTGTAATGACGGACGTTCCTTGAATAGCCGGTGTTGGTTTCTGGCTACTAGAGCTGTCACTCCTATGAGTATGAATGCTACCAGATAATTCGGTAGATCCTCCGAATGAAGGTCCGAGAACCAGTTCAGTCGGGGCAACACCGTATGGCTGAGTTGGAGCAATTTCAATTACTTCTTTCCTGATTGAAGAAACGTCGTCTCTAACCACTGTTGTGATTTCCTTTTCGGCCAATGGAGTGAATCCCTTAACCAATGTTCCTGGAGAGAAAGTAGATTGGGTTCCGAAGTCTCCCTTATCATTCGTTCTCTCCGATAATTTGTCAACGGGCCTAAATACTGGACTCAAATCGGATACTTCAGATTCTCTTCCAATAGCTCCGATCGGAATGTAGACAGGTTCTTCTTGGCGACTAACAGTGACTCCTTCTCTGGGTGGTAAAGGAGGTTGTTCTTTTGCAGGGGTTCTTGGTTCGTCTTCAGTAGTGTCGTTCTTCTGTTGGTTTTTGATTAAATTGACTATTCCCTTTATCGCTTCGCCAATGTTTCCTCCCAAGTTGGAGTTGCCTCCAAGGAGATCCGAAAGTTCAATAACGGACCCTGGTTTAATGGTTGGTTTAGAGCTGACAGCGGTAGTAGGCGCTTCACCTTCCAAAGCGATGGTTGGGTTTATACCTTCAGCGTACGGAGTTATTTCAGCGTGTAGCAGGTTGGTAGTCGAGCCATCGGTACCTGTTACGACCAAAAGTGTAGCGTTGGGTGTTAGTGTTGTAGTTTCTTTGTTCAAGCCAACAAATTGAGAAGAGGATGTAATAATAGTTGTTCTGGTCACTGCTTCGGACAAAGGTGGAGTAGCTGAAGACATTTTATCATCTGTTGGCTTCTTTTCGCTCTTTTCTGTTGTAGTTGGTTGCGTAGTAGTTTCATCGTTTGTTGTCGAAGAATCCGTGGTTGTAACAGTTGGGGCGGATTCCGTAGTTGTTTCTTCGGTAACTACAACAGTGGTTGTTTCTGTGGTGGAAGATTCGGTAGAAACTGAAGAAGGTTTGACTTGCGGTACGTTGTAGTCTGTAAAGTAGACAACGGTAGAGCCGTCAATTACGGTTGTGGCAATTCCGCTCAAAATGGAGTGATCGGAGCTATGAAGTGTGTCAAAGTCCGAATCGCTTTGACCTCCAACAACAACAATTGATGGACCGGCATCAGATGTTGATGGCAGTATGATGCCAACTTCGGTTCTGATTTCACTGCTTCGGTCTACTACGACGCTACTTCTTTGAACACTACTTTCTACTCGTGTCTCTACATTGACAATCTCGAGATCTTTAACTGGAGATGAAGAAATCTGGTACACATCCGATGAACTTGGAACACCGCTAGCAGTTACGTAGTTAGTAACCACGCTTTCACTTGGCGTTATAATAGTTTCGCTTCCACGGACAACAGATTCGTAGAAAGTATAAGTGGTATAAGAAGTGTGAACCATTTCAATCGTTGGAGATGGTTCTGGTTCAGCCGGAGCCGTGGTGAGAGTAGATGTCTTCACTTCAGGTATAACGTGCTCGCTAGAGATAACAACCTTCTCTTTGCCATCGAATAATGTTGTAAACAATGTTAGTGTACTGTACTCTGTTGTCGTCAATACAAAGTTGCTCGAAGTTGGAGAAATTTCTCGAATGCTGCTAGCCTGAGGAATTGGCGTTGAAGCAGGGGAAGCAGTTTTAGGAATGAATAGAGTGACATGAGACGTTGAAATAACCTCTCTACTTGAAATAAGTTTAGCAGTATCGCTGAAGTAAGTAGTATAAAAGGTGAAAGTAGTGTAAAGAGTTCTGATCGAAGTTTGAAGTTCGACTCCAGCGTCTTCTCCATCTTGAACACTAACGGCGGAAGATGTAACCTTACTTGTAGGCTCTTCTCTATCGTAAACTGACTTGCTGTAGGCAGCCGTGGTTTCGGACGATGACAATGGGACAACCGGAGAAGCATCCACTCTTTCCGTAACCACTTGAGTTCCCGTTTCAACGATAGACGACAATATAGTCTCTGATCCACCAAAGAGGGTGATATAATGCGTCTGTGTAGTAAGCAAAGTTTTGGTCGTGTAGACTGGTGCTTCATCTCTATCTGGGTAAGAAACAGAGGTAACGGCAGAAAGCGAACTGGACAGAGCTGGTGTAGAGGTTGGTTTATTTCCGAACAGCGTAAGAGTTTGAACACTCGATACTGTTTCTTCAATGCTCGAAACAATGGTATCGGTACCTTGGAAGAAGGTAACGAAGTTTGTATATGTCGTGTACATTGTACTGGAAACCTCAAATGTTGATGGTTGAAGCTCTGGAGTGGATTCTGGTTTTCTAGGCGCCGAGGTCGGTTCGATTACCCTGGTAAACGTAACGGGTTCCGTAATCGTGAAGACTTGTGTTTGCGTCTCTTTTAATGGAGTAACGAATGAGTTGGTACCGTTGAACAGCGTAGCGTAAATGGTGAAAGTGTTCAATGCAGTACTAGTTATCAGTCGCTCGCTCGTTTCTGTAACTGTTATTGGTAATGACTGATAAGAGTCAGTGTCCGATCTCGGTGGCAGAGGAGATGTGACAGTTGGAGCGATTGTTTCAGTAACGGGGACTGTTACCACGTTCGAAATCACCTGTTCTGAGCTACTAACTGCTGATGTGTTATCTTCGAAGAATGTGGTGAAATAAGTATAAGTAGTGTAGAAAGTGCGAGTATTGTAGACAACTGTCAAAGATGGATCTAAAGTTTCCTTTTCCTTCATAAAGATAGCATCTGTAACTAACGAAGGTTGCAGCGTCAATGTTGTTGAAGGTTGAGGATAGTATTGAGCTGATGCAGGCTCGCTCGCCACGATCAAAGTAACTCCGTCAGATACCCTTGTGATATAATTTGATCTACTTTCTTGATTTCCTAAGCTCTGGTAAGGTCCATACACTCTGATAGGTGGCAATGTTTGAGGTGGACGAGCTCCAGCAGAAGCTATTTACAGATAAAATAATGTTATAAAAATATTTTTATAAAAATTCTAGAACAGGGTAACCACTCAAATAAAATTTGTTTCCATATTTTAAAGTCCTTTCTGTACTCTACTATTATTATATTATAATCGCTATATTTTTTATGTTTTAACATTATTACATAAGCTTCTGGGATTATATACTAATCTGAATATAGTCTTTACTAAAATTTTACATTTTTCCTCATCTTTTCTGTATTACAAGGATAAATTTCATTTAATGGGATTTAGTTTTAAAAATTCAGTGGTCATCTTGGGAAAATGAAATTATTTCTAAAATAATAGCTTACATGGAATGATACTTTCTGGCACCGATCCGTACATTGAAGTGAAACCAACGCCATTAGGATCAATGCGAATAACTTTGGTACCACGAACACTACCATCTGGTCCAGGATATAAAACCGTAGATGTTTTCGTGCCATCAAAACCTAAAAATTAAAATTATTATATTTTCCGTCAACTTAAACCTGTTCTATGAAATATACCTGAGTTAACGATGTGAGTAGTTGGGCCTTCGGCACCAAATTCGTAACTTGTGAGTTCCGGTATGGCGACATTCGTGGTTGGACTTGGTTCAATTCCGGCTGAAAATTTATAAATATGTTAATTAAGATAGTTGTGAAATTTAGGAAAGTAAAAATTCTAACTCACGAATTGTTTGTGTCTGAATTCTTGAATTAGTTTCTTCGATTGTTGTAAGCAACGTCTGGTCACCAACGGTAAATGGTACTGTGTAAGTCGTGGTTGTGTAATACGTGTATACCACAGCTCTAGTTGGTTGTAGATCGTCAATACTTGACGGATCAAACGTTGGCGAACCTTCAGGTACAACTACTGCCGATGATGTGGTTAAGAGAAGACTTCTGTAACTTGTTTCCAAACCAAAAATTACTGGAACAGTCGTTAACGTGGTGTATGTTTCGTATTCTGTTCTTCCAGTTGGTAATTCTTCATCTTCTCCATCAGGCTTGGGTCGTCGGTTAATTTTAACAGACACTGGTACTTTGGTGGGTTTTACTTGTCCTCCTTGTTGTCCCGTTCTGGTGACAACGTAAATGCGAGGTCTGGAGGTAATCTCAAATCTCGTAGGTCGTACAAATCTTGTATTGGTTTTGGTCGCGTTGCCAATGGCGTTCGGTCTTCGGACCGTGATTTTTAATCGTCGTCGTCCACCAGCGCGACCGCTTTCTTCTGGAGGAGTGGCCTGACGGCCGGCGTAGCTTGGAGGTGGTTGTTCGTTTGGATCAAGGGAAGCGTCGATTGGCTGTACATTTGGATAGCTTAAAGATCCGTCCAATAGGTTGGGCGTTGAAAGCTGAGGTTGACCATCACCCAAGCCAGGTTGTTCGTTGATAACTGGTTGCCTATTTTCGTTATTCAGATCTAAATATTGATTTGGAGCGGTAGCGATCGAGCTTTCGTATAGAGGTACAACAAAAGAGCTTGATGGAACTGGAACTCTTCGGCTTGCAACTGGACGAACTCTTACTCTGACACCTTGACGGTTGACAAAGGCTCTGCTCTGCAAACCTCCGGGATTTTGTACGAATGAGGAAATAACTCTGAATGGTCTTCTGTCTATCGGCTGAGTCGATAACACATCATCTCCTTGAGGAATAACTGGTGTGCTTTCGTAAGCGGATACTGGCACGACGTTGGAATAATCTTCGTAAGCCGAAGAATAAGATGGTTGAAGGTTCGAAAATCCTCCATATCCGGGTTGAACATATCGAGGTTGAGAATCTGGATTCAACTGGTTATCAGCAAGAGCGTATGTTGCTGTGGGTACATTTTGATAGGACAAAGTTGGCTGAATGTCATCCTTTTTAACAACGACGTTGCTAATTCCGTCAAAGTGAACTATTGTTCTCATTCCCAAGTTAACCTCGGTCGTAGTTCCATCAACATCTCGGGATCCCAACGGTACAATTTTAGTTTCTGGTCCAACTGTTAATAAACCTTGGTTGTCGATGTAGTTGTTTACAGTTTGTGTCAAAAACACAGAAGGATCTGATTGTACGCTAGTTACTGTTTCGGCCCTGACAGATTGTCTTGTACTTTCTCCGTCATAAAATGTGTAATAGTATGTGAATAAGGTGTAATACGTTTTTGGGAGCGTTGCCAATTCCGTCACGTGTCTAGTTTCTCTTTCATTCTCGGGCGAATTTTCGTACCTAGGTTCAGGTACACTCGTGATTAATGAACTGTAAGCTTGGGTTGGTGTAGCTTCTTCTAACGGAACCGGATTGACCACACCACTGTAAACGTCATCATTGTACAGTTGAATTCGAGAAGCTAGATTCACGACTGTAGTGGTTGGCCCAAATGCTCTAGATCCTAATGGTATAACGGCTTCTGCGTTTGGATCGCTAGTATATCCACCAAAACTTTGAATGACTCGAGCAGTATCAGGATCAATTGTTTGAGTGGCCACAGATGAAATAGTGGCTTCGCTACTTGTATAAATTGTATTGGGTCCGTCCAGGAAAGTGGTGAAATATGTATAGGTGGTGTAATACGTTAGTTGTACAGGAGATGTTGTGTACGCTTCCAAGTCTTGGTGCTCGGCTTCTTCAACGGTATTTCCAACTCCGTTAACTGGTCCTCTTCCTTGAAGTGTTTCTGAGGCCGCTTGCCCGTTTATTAAACGACGAGACACTAATATCTTTTTTCTAGGGTTTGAACTAGACGCCTCTGGTCTTCTGAGTCTAATAATTCTTCGCCTGGCACCCCCGTTTCTACTTGATTCTCCATCTGGTTGTGGTGTAGTTTCTGGCGAGTATGCATCGGTTGTTGGAGCTTCGGTTGGGGGCTCTATTCTCGCGAGTTCCACGGCCGGCGGTTGAACTCGATAAGCATCCTCGTCTTCTGCTAGAGTTTCTCTGGGATAGTAAGGCACTGGAGTGGGCAGTATTTCAGGTTCAACCGACGTCTCAATAAGTTCCGGGTTATTTCTAACTCTAGTTCTCCTAATAACGTTCGATCGAGTACCAGGTCTAATGCGCTGGAAATCGCCGCCTGCTGTGGGTCGCACTCTGCGAAGTACTGACCTCCTGGGCCCGTTCCTAGTTACGGGTACTTCGGTTACCGGACTCTCTGGCTCCTCGGGACTCTCGTACGCAGGCTGTCTGACTGCCGACTCTCGTAGAAACTGGAAACGTTCGTATTGATCGTAGGGCGCTCCTTCATCTTGAGCGGGCGAGCCGTAATAAGGGGTGGCCTCGGGCTGGAATCTCCTGGGAACCTCCGTCTGCGCCCCACCTACCGGAGAAAATGGTCTGGTTACTACGAGTCTTCGGAGGCCGCGACTACGACTTACACCAGCCACATTTGTTTTAGTAACTCTTAATCGGCGCAAAGGCTGCTCGCGCGTGCCAGCGCGGTTATCGTCGTTAGGGTTTCGAGAAAGGTTATTTTCGTTCGAACGGGTTAGGGCCGACCCGTCGTTCGGAGGCGACAGAGGAGTGTTAAAGTTTTGTGCCCGAGGCGAGTCATTAGTGGGGGTGTCAGTGCCAGGAAGTGGTGGTGGTTGCTCAGATAAGACATTTGCGTACGGAACCCGATAACTGTTTAACGGAGCTTCCGGTCCGGAAGAAGCGACTAGTCGCAGCTCTTCTTCATTGCTTGTGGGCAAAATTCTGCCAAAGTCGGGGGTGGAAATTGGATAGTCCAAGTCATCTTCGTAGTCGTTATATCGAGGCTCATCATCAAATTGTTGTAGCTTGCGTTTGTTGAAGCGCGATCCAATTCCGTATTTATCGTCATCGACATCGCGTTTTTTCATTTCTCTTGCTTTCTTTTCATTTTCTTCACCCGGTTCCGGTGTTCGTAAAGGGTCGTGTTCTACTTTGGCTTTTTGGACATAAATTTCAGTGACCGGTCCACTAAAGACCGTGGTTATGTCCCTATTTGATGAAAAGTTATCCAAATCTATTTTTGACGTATCCAATGCGTCCGTTAACGTGGCGGAATTTTCCGAATTAGTTATCTCGTTAACATTTTCTAAACCGGAACTCAGAAGATGCTCATAGCTAAAATCGACTTCGCTTCCTTCTAATCGATTAAAATTAGGCAACTCGGCTACTTCCGTAGGCTTAATTTCTGACGCCATAGTAGAAGCTCTAGTTTGTAAACTTCTCGCTACCTTAGTGTGGAAAAGCGGTTGTGGTTGCTGGTAGAGGGGCACAGCCACCGTAGTTACTACTGGTCTGATGTCTCCGTTGTCCCCAGTTACGTACAGTGTCAGCTGAGTTGTTAAGGGCTGGAATGCGTAGTATGGCTGAGGGATGTAGGGAGCGGCAGTGGGAATTTGGGGAACTTTAATTGTGGTAGTTTGATAGACCGTGGAATCTGTCGTGGATGTAGAGGTCAATGTACTGTAGATAATACGACCCCGTAAATTTATAGGGATGACCGTCGTTGAGGTTACGACTACTGGAGTCACGTACGAACTGGCTGACGTCACGATACTGTACTCTTGATTTTGAGGTGGTAAAGGACCCCCGTAATACGGTACTTGATACGGATTGGGAGCGAATGTAGCTGGCGTAACAGGAGGTGCGCTAGTAGATTCGGGAGCGATTGTACTATAGATAGTTGATAGCGTTGTAATTACTTGATAATCAGTTAGTGTGTCCGTTCTGGTACTAAATCCAATTTTTATTGGAAGCAGGCGGATTGACTGAACTTTAGATGTAGTTACTACGACTTCGGTGACGGTTGTAGGATTATTTGGACCATCATTGCCCACGCGGGATGATACCAGAGTCTTGGTTTCACCATCTTCATTAATCACTGTGTTGTACTGACTTGGTTGAAGAACGCTCGTTGTCAAAGTTGTAGTTGTCAAAGTAGCGTATGACGTTCGAAATCCGTGATAAATTGGTAGAGTTTTTATTGTGTTTATAACGGCTGTAACCGTTACTGGCGGCTTAAAAGCAGCTGGCGCCGACGTTTGTGTGCTTGGAACTCTGTAAGACCTGGGATTGTAGGTAGGTCTTCTTCGGTTTCCTCTCAGTCTCGAGAACGAACCTGCCGATAATGATTCGTTATTTTCGGAATCTTCGTCTTCTCGGTTAACAGCATTCAAGGAACTTTTTAAAGCGGGTCCCCTTCCTCGTCCTCTGTCTCTGTTACGCCTTCCCTTTGAGCGACTACCTGGTCTATTGGATTCTTCATCCTGTCTATTGGGTGTATCTATTTCATCGGACAAAGTTCGCGATCTTTGTCCGCCATTCTGTCTAGAATTAGTAGCTCGGCCTCTTTGGTTTGTGGCGGGCCTTTGGGTTGAACGTAGTGGTCTAAACCTTCTTGGCTTTTGGTTTTCGTCGAAAGCGTATTCGTCTTCTTCGGTCGCATTTTCCTCAGGATAATCTGAATCGTCTGGATAAGTACCGGGTTTTGTTGTAGCCTTGCTTTGAGCTCCTGATCTCGTTGGAAAGATTGGCCTTCTTCTGGAGGCACCTGCTTGAGTAGATGATCTGACTCCATTCCCGTTTCTTCTAGTGGCGGATGGCTGAGGTCTAGACCTAGATGGCCTGGAACGTCTAGCGGAAACGCTTTGTGAGCCTACGGTTCTCGGAATGGTGTCACTAGGTTCAATGTCTTCGTTGTTTTCATCGATTTCCTCTTCGGTAGCTTGAATACCTTTCGATTTTGATCCGTACCTATTTCTTGATCGAGTAGACAAAGGGTTTCTGATTCGGACAGATGAACTAGTTGGTTTAGGAGTAGTTCTGGTTGGAGCGACGAATGAACGTCCTCTACTTCCGAAAGGTCTGATTCTTATTCCAGATTGTTTCTTTTCTTGAATGGAACGGGGCTCATCCGTTTTGATGGGAGTAGCCTCAGTGGGTTCGATTTCATCGTAATCATCTTTATAATCGTAATCTTTATTGGTCGTGGTACTTTTCTTGTTGCTCGTTCTCTGAGTGGGGTCTCTTCTTCTTTGACCTCTAGAATTCAACTCTGCTCTCGCTGGCCGATTACGGCGTGATAATATGTTTGGTTTCGAAGTAGTCGTTTTAGCCTCATCCTCTTCAGTGTAATCGTTTCCCTCTTCGTAATCAAACCTGTCTATATCATAATCAGAGTCGGGTAAAGAGCTCGATTCTGAGACCGGTTTATTGTTGATATCTCCCAATCTTTTGGTCGGAAAAACGGGACGTATTCTGGATGTAGGTGTACTTTTTACAGTTTCGCTTGACGAACTTGATTCTTCGTCTTCGTAATCGTCGTACTCAGGTTGGTTACTTGACTCTGCGGGTTTTGTACTTCTGACGCGAGAGGGGAAATGAATGGCCGCCTTGGAAGATGCTTGTTCCGCGTTTAAAGACGAAGATAATTCGACAGATGAAGAAGAAGATTCTTTGACAGTTTCAGTGGTTTTGCTTTTGACTTCGGTCGTTTCACTTTCTTGACTAGACGTAGCGGGGAAATCGAATTTAGCTATGAACGGTATAGTCGTTCCCGTATGAGGTTTCGTTTTGTATTGAGCGCTTATTAGCTTCCTTTCTTCCGTTTTGAAACTGTTAATGGCCTGGCTCGGTCGAAAAGGTCTACCCAACGTTAGACTGTTTTCTACAACTGGATCGACATCTTCCGTATTTGGCTTAGCCGAGCTAGCGATCAATGGCAACGGAGGAGAGAACGTGCTTCCAGTTAACGTTTCTGGTCGGTATGATGGTAAAATAGGGATTTCAGCTACTGTTTCTTCGACTTCGTTGTGCAAATCGGTAATAATTGGTGTGACAGAGTATGACAGCCAGGGCTGGTAGGGAAGAGAAATCGAGGCAGTTGGGACGACGATGCTAGAAGTACTCTTAACCACGTGAGCGAAAAATCCGTTGACGTTTGTCGCGTAAGTTTCCGTTGTATGTAAGGTCAATAACTGATTGTTCCATTCGCTGGAAGTCGTCGCTGAAATTAAGCCGGTCTTCGTGGGTTGACTTTCGATTGTGGGCGCTGTCTCTATCGTGGGTCGACCTACGTAAGGTAATATTTCCGAGATGGTTCGAGCTACGTGAGCAAAGAACCCGTTGAATTTGGTTCCGTAAACAGCCGTCGTATACAATGTAGTTGTCCCGCCTACGATGTCCGTCGAGATTGTCGATGAAAGTAAAATTTCGTTGGGTTCCGAAACGGCACTTGTAGAAAAAGAGTAAGGATTCAAAACTTCGGAAGTTCTTTTTGCCACGTGGGCGTAATAGCCACCGATGTAGGTGCCGTGTATCTCTGTTGTATGTAAAGTCGTAGTCCCAAAATTTACCTCGGTACTTATAGTGGATGAAACTATCCCTGTGGGTTTTTCAGCGGTTGCTAAGGAGACAGGAGCCGTTCGAAAACTTTCCGTTGATGTTGGGGTAATAACTTTTGATGTGGATTTGGCGATGTGAGCGTACATATTTCCAATATAAGTTCCGTAGGTTTCCGATAAATAGAGGGTGGTGGTTCCAAAGTGAATGTCACTGCTTAGTACTCGAGAGGCGATAAGTCCGGTGCTCATAGCTTGAGTGGAGTACGGCTGTGATGTACTTGGAGTGATTCTTTCTATTCTTGAAGATGTTTTGGCAATTTGAGCGTAGAAATTCCCTATGTACGTTCCATGAACTTCCGTCGTGTAATAAGTAATATAGTCCCCGTTAGTCGCGCTCGAAATACTCGAAGAAACGACTCCCACTTGTCTTTGTACTTGACTAGGTTGACTATTGGCACCCGTTCCTTCCGCGAAAGCTCCGTTAAAATTGGAAGAGAAACTTGGCTGGAAACTATTTTCCACTCTTCCTACGTTCCAAATCTGTTCGGATTCGCGCGCCGGAATTAGCTGCGTGCTGGTTGGGTTAATAATGTTTGTTCTGGTTGACGCGATATGCGCGAAATAGCCGTTAATGTAAGTTCCTTTTATTTCCGTTATGAACTGTGTCGTGGTGCCATCATTAACTCGCTCCGATGTGGTGGCGGAAATTACATTTTTCGTAGTTGTTGAAACAGTTGGGGTCGGAGTTACGACGGAATTGGTAGTTTGAGCGACGTGAGCGTAAAGACCACCGATAAAGGTTCCGTAAATGTTAGTGGTATGGTAAGTGGTAGTATCTTGGTTAATGTCAGAGTTAACGATAGAGCTTAAGAGTCCAGTAGGTTGAGTATTGGTAGGTTTTAGTAAAGCCGCTAAAGTAGACGCGGGCCGCGTAGACGTGGCGTCTATTTCGTTCGATGGGTCGGAGTATATACGTACTTCGCTTTGCACAATTTTAGAGTAAGATCCGCTAATATAAGTTCCGTAAACTTCGGTGGCGTAAACCGTAGTCACGCCATCGTTTATGGCCTTGGCCTCAACCGATTGTATTAGACCCGTCGGGTAGATGTTATCGTTATTAGTAGCTCCGACCTCCACCCTAGACTCACCTTCGTTTATCGAACGTGCCACAATGCCAACCCCTGCATCCAGGTAAGGTTGAAGAAGGTCATCGTTGCCTCGTTGTCGATAGTCATATCTCTGAGCCGCCAAAGTGTCTGCTGAATCTTCATTTTCCCCCGGTAAGCTCAATAATTGCCGCTTTCTCGGAACCGATTCGAAATCTTTTAAACTGCGACTGGGTCGAACTAATTGGCCCAATTTCCCCGAGCTGAACGGTCGAATCTCGATGCTATCATGTTCTGTTTCCTTAAGTTCAGGTGCTTCTCTACGAACTAGCGCTCTGGTCGGTAAAACTACGTCCTTTATATATTGAGTTAGCGTATGTTCCGTGCTTTTAACAGTCGGTGTTCCGTTTTCAAGTAAGGTCGTAAAATACGTGTAGGTGGTGTAGTATGTCGCCGAAGACGGTGTAGCTTCTGGTTTAGGATGTACCACAGGGTATACGATGTTGGTTTGTCTTCCTTCGGGAAAGTGTGATTTTGAAGGAGCGATCCGTTTACTGGTAATGAAGGCTATTCTTCTACCGGTTTGACTTCTCTCTTCTTGGTTTCTTTGACAACCTTGACACGGTTTGACTCTCCTCGCAACTACTTGAGGTGATATTCTTCTAAAACTTCGTTCTGATAATGGAACGTTTCCAGTTGGCTGAAATTGCGTTGCGGGACGACCATTTACTTCTATTCGAACGGGTTCATATCCTCCGTGCGTGAAAGAGTTAGAATAATGCCCTAAAACAGCCGTTGCCGGTTCAATGGCTCTCGCTCTGGTCACGACGTGGTTAGGTTGAACGTTGGAGACTGTATTTAATTTAACTGTCAAAAATGCGGTTCCATCTCGGAATCGAATTGTAGTGGAGGTATACGTCGTGTAATATGTCCGGTAGGGGTCATTTGGGTCGTATGAAGGAGGTCTGGTTTGATATAAGCTTTGTTCATCTGTAACTGTTACGGTTTTCGTAATAATATCAGCTCTTGTTTCGTATCTCGTGTCTACGATGGCTCTTCCATTGTTGAAGTGAGTAGTGTAATAAGTTAGAGTAGTTGTTACTGTACTGTGTCCTCCGTGACCTTGACGATAATTAGCTCTGTTGTTTCTTTCGGCGCATCTTGTACAGCCATCATCTCTCGATGGGTATAAAATCTGCGGGGCCGCTGTATGTACTGCCCTATATTCGTTAACTCTCGTCGCTTGAGGATGAACTGTTTGCCGAACTGCGTCATGTCGGGCTGGTTCTACTTTAGTGACGATATTCAAATGACTTGATACTCCTGTCTCGCCATTTGGATAAATAGTTGTAGTGTAAGAGGTGTACGTAGTATAATATGTTGATGGTCGAGCCGCGACAACCCTTTCCACGTAATGCTGCCCAGCCGCGTCTAAATCATCTGTGGTTTCAGAAAAGTTATCTATGTTCTTTGACTTCTCTTTGGGCTCTGCGCTTATGTTATCTTCAACCGATTTGGTGGCTTCCGGCCCTTTAGTGCTAGTTAATGTTTCCAATCGACTGGCGATAGAAGTACTGCCATCCTTAACGTAGGTTGTTAAGAATGTAAAGGTTGTGTAAAAAGTAGTATCTTGTAAGGAACCAAGCACGTTGGTATTAGGTCTTGGTAACGACCCATCTAGAGGTGGAGTTGCTTGATATGTTTGGGCAGTTGCAGTTGGAATGACGACTGTGCTTGTTCTGGTTGGTTGTATGCTTTCGCTTCCTTTGTTACTATCTCCGGGACCGTCAACTACATTTGTTAGAGTTTCAATGCTGCTGGAGACAACTGGCTCGCCGTTTGAATAAAAGGTGGTGTAGTAGGTATACGTTGAGGTGTAAGTGGTTGGATTGTGGATGATTGGCTCGTTAGCTTCTACAACCGGGGTTGGAACACTCTCTCCTGCTGTTAGCGTTACTACGTTCGAAATGGTACTCTTATCGGTATTCACAACAGGTTTACCTGCTACCAACTGAGTTGTGTAGTAAGTGTATGTTGTGAAGTACGTTTTGACTGTGGGCGTTGGTGTTATTTCTATTTGAGTCGTCTTTTCTGAATGAATTTTTGTTACTTCGTTATCGTCATTAATGACGTTGGTTTCAGTTCTATAGCTAGTAGTTACTGTAGGCGATCCATTTATAAGCATGGTAGTATAGTAAGTGTAAGTGGTAAAGTATGTTGTAGGTGCTCGTGTGATTGATGGTTCGACAACTTTGGGTTCCGAAGTTTGCGTTCCTCCTACCACATTGGAGACGATTTCGTTTCTGCTCGATACAACGGTGTCTGTCCCCTTCTGGTATGTAGTGTAGTACGTGTAAGTTGTGTAATATGTTGTCGGAAAGTTAACTTCGCCCATTGAGGATACAGTTATATCGCTCGTTGGTTTTGGTTCGTCTTCAGTGTTGGATACAACATTGGAGACAGTTTCCAGTCTGCTGTTAACAATTGTACTTCCGCTCTTCAATAAGGTAGTATAATATGTGTAAGTTGTGTAGTAAGTAGTTGGCTTCTGAATATCCGTGTTTAGAATAGTGTTGAACGATGATGACGATAACGCTGGTGTTGGCTTGTTTTCTGTCGCTTCATGGATTACGTCTTGTTTAGAATTTCCATCATTTGTAAACCTTATTGTAGAATGTTCGTGAACATCTGGTTTTCTGGTTCCATCTCCATCCGGATAGTAAATGTTTGTAACTGTGTTTAAACTGCTCGAAACCGAAGGAGTTCCCTCGTTTAGGAACGTAGTGTAATGCGTGTAGGTAGTGTAGTACGTGACGGGAAGAAGAGTAGACGTGGGTTGAATCTGGATTGTCTTTGTCTCGGTTGTTTTTGGTTGATCTTCCTCGTTTGCGTAGGTTTGAGTTTTAGTTTCTTCCCTGCTTGATACTGTCGATGTTCCATCTTTTACGTAAGTTGTGAAATACGTATACGTCGTGGTGTACGTTACCGGGTAGTCAGATAAAGCTCTTAACTTAGGTTCGGACGTCGCTTCGGATACTATAGTGTAAGAAGAATCACTCTCGGCACCCAAGTATCGAGCAGCAATTCCAACTTCCTCTAATATTTCCGGTTTTTCAGTATCTGACGATACTTCAGTCGTCAAGTCTGACTGGTCCGTTGTTAATGGCTCGGTGGTAGTTTCAACCGTTTCTAATTTTAATTCTGTGGTGGGGCTCTCTTTAGTTGTTACAATAGTGTTGTCTTGAGTCTCTTTACTATTTAAAGTTGTTAATTCTTCATTTTCGTTATTAACTCCTGGCAATATGAACCCTCCTGTTAGTATTTGTACGGAACCTTCCGTTGTGGTTGAAATTGAAGTTTCCGTAGAGTTATCTTCAGATGGTAAAATGAACCCATCGGTTATCAACGTATCATTAGATCTTGGATCATCTGTGTTGTCCGATCCTGGTAGGAAAAAATTTCCAGTTAGGATAAGTACTTTCGAGTTATTAGTGGCTTCGGTAGTTGGGTTTTCTGTTGTAGTATCAGCGCCAGTGGTTTTTCCATTTTCAGGTGTGGTTTCGGTTGGTCCTTGGACAGTTGTTATGTGAGTGACAGATTCTGAAGTCAAGGTGTCGTCTGTTACATAATCATTTTTGGTTGTTTTTTCTGTCATTTCCATGGCATTTGTAGTTTCGTCGGCCGACTTTTCCTCAGTCGTAATAACCTCAGTGGTAGTTTCTTCATTTGGATTTAGGAAAACCGGCTGTAATGTGTATTTACTTTCTTCGACTACGTTTGAAGAGGTTAGCTCTTGTTCGTTACTTGCTGGTGAATCAGATTTGGGAAGTAAGAAACCGGAAGTGATAATCTCCAATCCCTCCGTTAATGTTGAGTACGAATGACCGTTATCAAAGGAAGAGTGAATAGCATCGGTGGTAAGATCTAAACGGTTGTCTTCATTTTCAAGAGTCTTAGCTGCCCGGCTGGCCGCTAATTGCTCTTCTTCCGGTGACACCGTCTTGCTAATGGTAAAAAATATGCTCGAAGTACTCTCAACAATGTGGGCGTATGTTCCGTCAATATAAGTTCCGAAAACTAGGGTGGTCCATTCCGTGGTCATGCCGTTTCCAACATCCGAACCGGTAAATGATGTTACTAAACCAGTCGGATATGGAGTTTCTGTAGAAGATTCGCTTTCGCTTACCTCCGTCGTAGTCATTTCTGACATATCATGAACTTCGGACCCTTCAATTTGTGTAACCATTACCGTTTTCATTTCCGAATCGCTATCGGCTACGGTGGCTCGAACAAAACTGCTAGAATCTGTTACCGACGTAGCCAAATCGGTGAAAGTAATATCTTCGGAAACGACATCTATTCTCTTGCCTCTCCTGGAAGCCTCATCCTCGTAGTACCTATCTGGCATGACGGACGCGACGGTGGTAGTGAACATTGTGCTGGCCATCGAGATCTTATCATTGACTGTGGACGTCAGCATCGTTTTTTGCGAGATAAATTCTCTGGTTTCTGTTCCAAATGGAATTCCGGGTATTGACTGACTTTTATCTACCGGTTGATCAATAGGAACTAATGAAGGTGATAAATTTGGCACGCGAGTTCTGCTGAAGGAAATTGGATGACGTCCGTGAGGGTTTCCAGCCGGGGTGAAAACTATTTCCGTCCCGGATACCTCCGTCGTGAAGTCCATGAACCCGAAAAGGGTCACTTTACTTTTCTTGTCGCCGTGATGACTGTTGGTTGAAGAAGCCGAATCTTCTCTTTTACCCCCACCAACCGTATATATGGCTTCTTTCACGATTTTTTCTTCGTTAACGCCTTCTCCGTCTTCGCCTTCGTAGATAGGTCCATAACGGCCTATCGTTCTAGTTGGCCTTATGTCAGCCGTGAATCGTACTTTAGTTGGACGAGGCCTTTTCTCAACCAAATCCAATCTGACGTCTTTTCCGTCCACTTTAATAAATATGGCTTTATCTTTGTCTTTGGTTTCTTCGGACTCCTTTTTGGCATCTTCTTGCCCTGGTAAGATGAACTGATCGGTTATAATTACTTCTCCCAAACCATCTTCTCCAACTCGGCGACCCGTCACGGACGGGGATATCTCTTCTTCACCTTCTTCGGCCCGCGATCTTTTATGGTTTTTAATTTTAATGGCCATTGTGCTGAGAGATTCTTGGACTTCCGACGCCCTGGTGGCTCCTTGGATATCGAAGCTCTTCGAACCTTCAACGAATAAACCCTCCATCGGTTTCCCGTTCATTTCTCCCGTGCCATACATGACGGTGCTTTCGCCTGTTTGTGAAGCTGGAGTGGGTAATACGACGCCAATCTCTTCGGAAACGTGAACTACTATATTGTCAGGCGTTGAGGTTTCCGAGTTGATGGACTTTGTTGGTTGTATAAGATCTTCGTCTGAAACCTTTCTATTACCGAAGAAAAATTGGTAGGTAGCGCTATTTCCTTCATACGACCCAGTGAAGAGAGTAAAGGTTGTTTGACCTTCTGGACCCGATTGAACGAATTCCCCTCGCGTTCCTGTTACGGTTACGATCTTTCCCTGAACCGGTGTTGGGTAAACGGCTATAACCCTATCAGAACTAAGTCTAACTCCGACCATAGAGGTAGTTTCTGATTCTTTCTCCGTTTTAGCGGGAGAAGAATCGACTCTAGAGATTTGACTGCTTTCCGCTGGTAAGGGTTCCGTGACGATTGAAGCTGGCGACTCTTTTAGTGGAAGATTACGAGCTCGGGGATGCGGTAATCGAGATGGCAAAATATATCTGGTATAGACCGTCTGTGGTTTACGCGAGTGGACTTCCGAGTAAGCGGTCGAGCTTAGCGAGGAGGCCATGACGTTCACGGCCGTTTGGTAGATCTTTCCCGAACTCAGAGAACCGAATCTTTGTACGTCAGGGCTGGCTTCGTAAACTCTACGCGATTCTAGTCCGTCTACTTCGTTCAGCGAAGTGGCAGGATATTCTTCGGAGGTTGGCGGATTAACTACCGTTTCTCCACCGAAGACAACGGCGTCTTCTTCTTCACTTTCGTTTGGCAACAAATCCAACGACGGGGATTCGACCGAGACGATATCTGGAGAACCCGAAGACGCGAAATATAGAACAATGTATAACTTGACGCTTTTCGTTTCTGCCGAATCTCGCCGCTTTCACCACTCCCTTGCACCCATCCACCATTTCATGACTGCCCATTTTGTTTAAAAACAGAGGGGAAGAGGGGGATACACTCGTTTTACCTGACAAGCAATTGGTTTTATATGGGGAAAAACCGCGAAAATCCATATAGAAACAAACCCGAGATTTTGAATTCATTTGACAATATTGCCGCCTGGCTACATGCGCTTCGTTATATTTGTCCAATTAGAGAACCTTTAACCGAGTCACCTTTCCCTTTTTTTTACGTGTATAAACAATTTCAATAATATCAAAACTTCCACCGCATTCTTTAACGGTAATTATAATTTGAAATTGTTTAGGATTTAAACGCGTACGCGTATCCCAGTTACCTTGAAACCGAACATTACCGCTCGAATCCACCCGCCGATTTTGGGGTAATTGTCTTATAAGACACTAATAGTTAACTGATGTTTTCCACTTACCGGCTTGTCGTTTTTGGCGGTCAACACCTTTGAGGTCTTGAAGTCGAAGATCTTCCGGACACCCTTTATCGGTGTCAGGGCTCTCCCCTTTAAACCGGGTGATAAAAGAAAGGTCTTATTAGGAATTAAGGTTAATTATACGCACAGTTAGGAAAAGTCAAATACTAACCTTCGTCCGATCCATCGGCGCAATCTCTGATCCCGTCCTTGACGTTCTCCGAGTTAATGCATATTGGCACTCCGCAACGGCAAGCAAATTGCTCCGGAAGGCACTCTAAACAACACAATTTATATTATATTACTTGGTTTATAACGCTATTTCTTTGAGAAATGTTGATACATACCTTCGTCAGAGCCATCGGAACAATCCTTAATACCGTCTTGAATCCTCTGCATTGGGACGCATTCTGGGCTACCTTTACATTTGAATTCGTCATTTGAGCATACTGCAATTGGATAATTTAAAATTAATACGCTGTTTCATGTCACTTATAACAAAGTGAGCGTCACACACATTTTAAACGAAACTTCCTAGTTTAAACTTATATTTTTATTTACTTAAAATAAGGAAAGAACAATAAGAATGCATTTTAGGTCTGTAAAATCGTGTTTTCCGAGTTTCTATCTCACAAATTGAGGCAGTGACGCGTAACCGACGACTGTCTTCGTGTCGCGTTTATTATAAGTTCTATATAGGTTTACAACCTTCCTTTAATTCCATTAGTATTTTACTTTAATACCGCAATCTCCCACAGACTTCCTCGTATTCAATTTCTTTCATCTTTATACTTTACGACATACGCTTCTCTTAAATCGCTGGAGCGAAAGCTCTACCGGAAATACCACTATATTTTAACAAGACAATGGTTGTTCTCTAAGCCTAATTTGAATTGATCTATAACAGGGTTGAACCCGGTTTCTCAGGTTATCAAATTTTGTATAGAAAACGTTAGTGGCAGCAATATTCAAAATGGGTTACCTAGTCCCAGTGTGTATATACTCTCTTAAAACTGTAATAAGGTACATTCGAAACCGTAACGTAACGGAATATGTGAAATTGTCATATTTTTGTTTAGACTACAACATAAGTTCGTAAGATACGTTCCAAAAGATTTTCACTGGTTACTGAGAGCTTGCCATGAAGTGAGGTAGGTGAAACGTCATAGATTGAAGACTAAATAGGAAGGTGGACTGCAAAACCGAGTGTAGTCAATTCTTGCGTCGTTCTCGAACTAGCTGTTAGCCTCTAGCATTATGAAGTAAATGTATAGTGTCATACTTATGGAACATGTACCCTATAAATATATGACTACAGTAATATATTGATTATTTCGTTTACTTAGTGCTTTAGTATTATTTCTTAGACATTTAAAAAAGTAGCCCAATGACCTCATTTAAGAACATAGCCCCTGAATATACGGTATGTTTCAGATTATAAAATTTTATCACCGATAAAACTATATATATTAAACAAATGGATATCGGAGGCCCTCAAACATTAGATATCAATTTATGTACGATCGTGAACGGTATGATAGCCTTGTCAACCTTCAAATAAATGTTTTTCCCCAAAGCACCCGAGTACATGCAGTACATAATCAAAGCAAATGATGCGTTTTCGTATTCGGAACGTCAAGTACTTAGCTAGGACTTAAAATCGTCCTCAATAAATCTGATTTTTTGACAGATTATAATTTATAGGCACTTGGTCGTTTCGTTTGAAGGTTGTTACGGACGTTCTAGTTAAGATTTTCTATTAAAAATACATAATCTTCCTTTTACGAATCCGTTTAACCGGTTCAGATCCGTACACGAGATAAATTAGCTCACGTCACAAATAGGATAGATAGATAACATTTACGTTTCAACGTTCTATATCTGAAATGGAATGGAGACACAAATTGGCGATATGAAGATGGCTTCTTCGCAGCCTCAATAAACTCGCTATAGTGAAATTTTCTCTTTTCTTGGAAGGGTAACCTCTGCTGTCGGGGGTGAGAAAGTGTACGTACGACTTGTGTTAAGTTAACTTTCAGAACACACAAATTGTGTCTTTTTAAACCATAACTGCCTTGACCCGAATTCTACGTTAATAGATTGCAAGGTACTAACAAGGAAGGCGTTCGAAACTGGCTTGACATTCTTGTACAGTACAATTTTTTTATTATATTTTTTTAAATAATACCCAAATATCCTGACAAAATATTGAAACAGATATTTTGAGTAGGTTAATTCTAGCAGAAACATTTCAACAGAACGTTTGTCCCTCTTCGTGTTTTGTACGTGTGCTAAACGTCAAATAGACTCGGGTATACTTTTAAATTGGCAAGAATCATGTTTGCGAGCCGTAGGGCGTATCACGACTGGTTTCTCCAGTCCTAACATCATTTACCTAGGATACATTTACCGAGTAAGGAGAACTCGAGTTCTAGTGATCGACTTAACCCGTCGCTCCATCGTTTTCTTCAATATTTAGAAGCCCCCTCTTCTCCACCAAACCCATCATTAGCCCCGTGGCTTACTAATTGTTAATTACATCTTTGGAAACACTAATTTTTCTTTACAAAAAGAGAAAAGTGGCACGCGCTATCCTGGGCTTCCGCTATCCCTTGTTTCGAGTCTCTGAAACATCCCGAGTTATTTCCAAATATATTTGATGCCTACCTAATTTTGTGTAATATGATTTGTTGGAATTTAAGGTTGCTTACCTTGCCCACATTCTGAGCTTTTATTTTAAAAATTTAATGATTCATCCGTTAACACTTGATGGATCATAAATCAATGGTATCAAGTATCCACAATATATGGCAGCTTGGTACATGGACCAACATCTTTGGTTAAAATTAGATTTCTAAGCCGCGTGATATTCCACCAATTTCTCTTGGGCGTGGTCATGGCAAAATAATGTCACGTGAAGATTTTACTTTTAAAGGGTAGCGAGTAGATCCTTGTAATGTAATTTAGAAAGATGGAGGTATTCCATCACCACCAAGGAATGCGTTCACGAGCTTCGGGGTTTTTTTGGGGCTAAAGGAAACGTATTTCAACAACTAAACTTCATTGGAATTAACCTCGATTTGCTTTGAAAAAAAAAGCAAAACGCCTCACTTTCTAATAAATTATACGTAGGTTACATTCGTCAGTGTGAAAATGAAACCCATTATTAGAAGGAATTTCTAATTTTTAAAATTAGTTTGCCCCTTAGCGCCTCGCATTATCGTTATAGTTCAAACTTGATAAGATAACAATGTTTTTGAAAAAAATCTGGTTTCGAGATAGATCATCCAAGATGCGATAATCAAAAATTCGCAGCTAACTTCATTATTTTATTATAATATAAACTATGTATTCATAAATGGTTTGATGGGGGTCTTTCACTCGAAACAACGAAGGGATCGAACCACCGACAGTTCGCGCGATGATGCGATTATAAAAGCGAAACGAGTTTTAAGACATTTAGGTGGTCACTGTTTATTGCCAACTAAGGTTGAATTAGGCCAAGGATTCTGTACAAGACTGAGGAACTTTATGGAAAACACCGTCTTCATTGTTTTCGTTAAAGAAATGAGAAGTTTCAAACCGGCATCCTGAACTTTTAATTTGTCCCAAAAAGACCTAGTACAGTATTCATCGTCGCTTCTCTCATTTAAAATTTTACTAACGAGAAAATTAAAATTTCTCCGTCCAATTAACTATATGTTGCGTGACTTCGTACGTTTTATGACTTACGTGTCATACTTTTGAGTTTGTGTTAATTAAACCGATATAATAGTACAAGTTCTTTCTAGCTATGTGACTGGAAATGTTGAGCTGTGTGGAAATCTAGAAGTTATTGTTGTTAATTACAATTATTAAACACTGCCCTTACTATTGTGGATTTTCACTTGAAGGAAAACGCAAAATTACTCTAGAAGTCAGGTGTTCTAAAGGTTTTGGAAATATTTGATGAGGAATGAGATAAACGAAGTGTTCTAAAGCGACATTAAAATCCAAATTTAACCAGACAATTTATATTCTAACAAAAAGTGACCTTAATATACTTAATCATCTTGCACTAGCTTTGAAATTCAATAACCCTTTATGCCAGACATCTGTACCAGACAAATTGTTCATATTTCATACGCTTCAAGAATGGCAAATCATTTATTAATTAATGGATAAACCATTTAAATTTATGCTAATTACTAAATCTAGTTGGATTACTTCATTAAAACTGCCTTATGGTTCGATAATGAAATTTTAAAAAGTCAACTTAACCGCAAAAAGGTGTCTCATACAATTGGAATGCAAATTACATCTAAATCCCTCGTGTTTTATAAACGTGTTATCCGGGTGTGGACAACACGTGATCTTTCCGATTCACTTAAAATTTGTTCACGTGATCGAACTCATCACGTGGACTGAAACGTTTCTTTAAAAAAACGGTTCTAGTTTTAAAATTATTTTAAAACCTTTGAAAGAAGGTTTTCAAGAAAGCGGCAGGCGTTTCGAAAAACCAGATAGCCTTGAAGGATTGGTGTAACCCCTATAAATCCCGTTATATATACCGTACAATACAAATATCTACTAGATCCTGGCCCGCTATAACAGTTAGGTATTCAAAAACACTTATATAAGAATCCAATTGGAGAAATTCCAGAAAATAAAACCACCCTTACCCACTCGGTTAGATGAAATCAGGTGAAAAGTTAGTAACTACCAAGGTGGACTCCGTACTATCTCTTTTAAACCAAAGGTAAGAAATAAAGGGGCCCCTAGCTTCGAACTTGGTAACATTCAATTTGACTGGATATAAACGCCAACGCTTGTTTAATTTCCATTAAATTTATTAGTGAATAATTCTTTAGTGAAGTTGGCTTCGTTATAACTGACCCCGAAAACAAAAAATGTATTTTAGCTTTGAAATATTTTTGAAAGCGATATTACTTCGAGTGAAGTTAACCTCATTTTTTTTTTTTTTTTAAATCTCAACAATTATGGTATCTGTGAAAGCCCTTCCCAATTTCTCCAAAAATATTACGAAATATTAAGAGTTAAACGTTCGATAATAACCTCTATCTCTCTCTCGAAACACAAATTTCAACTCCGCGTAACATGAAATGAAAGCGGAAAAGGTCATGCGGGGTTTCATGATCATTAAAAAAATCTGTGTGGGAAAAATTTACCCTGGAAATCAATTAGGCCTAGATCTATCTACGGCCAGCCAGCAATGTCCAATTATTATGATATGAAGAAATATCTTCCGATAATTTTCGGTGCGTTTAATTACAGTATTTCGTGATTGTCTTAATTATAAACACGGATATGATCTTTTAACTTTTATCATCGTATCTCTCCATGTTCCATTTAATAATTCTTCCCGTTTTTCTTCACGAATTCAAAGGTTGTCGCACACTTGTTATTTCAGCAGTTTACATTAAAGTACAGTTCAATAATTTCCGAATAACTGATTACGTGTTACCAATTAAAAAAATGTGTGCTACAAACTTCTTCCAATAATAAAATTAAAAATTATGTTATTGCCTTTAAAATCAATTAATTCAATATGTAGCCCAATTAATATTGATAAAATCACGTACGGTTTATATTAAAATTTTAATATCTATATAAAAACCATCACCGAACGAGTTTTCCCAACATGAGACTGCATTTTTACCAAGAATATTATTATTATTATTTGGTAAGAATTTATTTTTCTTTGAGATAGAGGGGGAGAGAGAGAAAAATCAATCAATGAAGTCATAATGGCGAATCGAGTACATTTTTTAGGGTAATTCAAGTACCATTTATGGAGAAAAACCAGAGTTTCTATACATGTGAAAGTATATAATTAAATAACCTAATACTAAGGTATATGTCTATGTATATAACTGCTCCCTCCATTTTGGGGGTGGTCGAAGGGGGTTGAATTTGGCTATAAAGAAGCTGAATAAAGTTTCCAAGTCAGGGAGTGGTCATGTATCGAGGTCGTAATACCGTAGACGCGTTATATTTTAACTCTTTTTTTATTAATATAATATTTTCGCTTATTTTTTATCCTTACAATTTTCTACAAAACTCCCACTTTGAATTGATTCCCCTTCTCCCTATAAATTAAGGTCTTAATAGATTTTTTTCGAGGGGACAACCACTTAGTGCATCTATCTTATATTGAAGTCACTGACTTCAGGCACTCGAATACTTCAGTGCAATTTATTAAAACTTGAAGGTGTTAGACTTCTTTATTCATTCCTTTTTAAAATATTTTAGAAGTGAGTGGTTCACCCCACTATTTTAATATTAATATGATGTGAATTGCATTCATTCTTCGCAAGGGCGAGTTTGAGGTCGTTCTTTTTTCTTTCTTCTATCCGCCATTCCGCTTATAATATCGCTAATTTCTACGCGGGTAGGTCTACGATATTCTATTTCAAAAATTCAGGTTGAAATTATACCACGTACAAAGCTAGGGTATCATTTTTCTCATTCAAATCAAAGCTTAGAAATGAATTGAACCTAGGCTTGTACCTGCTACCAATTCGACCTGATTTCAACTTTTAGGCGTTTTCCCTTTCCGTTTATAATTTCGTATTAATTTAAACGCATCGATATTTAATCTATGTGAGTCAAGGATATGACTTCATTTTTTTTTAAATCCAACGCCAAAAGGTTTTTGTTTGTTAATATACTTTTATTTTTTATTTTTTCATAATATTTGTTATTGAGAATTTAGTTACGCTATTGTCTGCATTTATTATTGTAGAGGAATTTTATTCGGTTTGAATATCAATGTTAAATTATGAAAATAACGGGTTATATGGTTGTGATTTTCAATACCGTTTTACGTTATTTTGAAATGCCGATATTTTTTAAGGTCAGTAGAGTACGGTATACCGTTCTCGAAAAAAACCAGTATTTTCATAATCAGTTAACGATTTTTTCATCAATAAATATGCTAAGGATGATTTTAAATTATTAGAAACTTATATAGAAGTTAGCAAATTTTGGCGCCTGTCAAAATGTTTACTACGCCGTTCAACGGTGTTCATGGAGAAGTATTAAGGAATGAACACCGGTGAAAACCATTTTAATATTATATTTTTGAACAGAAGCTCTGTTCATACGTGATTAACCGACTTACTTTACGGTTAAATTCAATAAAGACTTTAATTTAAAATATATTACAATGCATATTGAGTTTAAAAGGCTTCGTTTATGCACATTTTAAAGTAAAAAAACCGAATCTTACCATTATAAACCTTAAAACGTCTAATTTCAAAAATTATAAATTAAATATTTTTCTTTAATTCTTAGTGAGTTAGATAAGGTTTCAGTATTTGAAAAGTTACAGTTATATAAATTTGAAAAAGGATTTGTAAAATTCAGGGCACTTTATCTTCTATAGCAAAATATGAATTTAATTGTTATACATAATACGAAAAAGAAAAGAACAAGAATCAATTTCAACCCGCATGTCCTAATTGGAAGGTCAAAAATCAAAATCACATTGTTGCTAATAATAATACGTTTTATATTCCATGCAGTTTAACGACCGTCTTATAAATTAGTTTGATTTCTTCCATAGTCATACCGATAATAATTCGAAACTGACCTTATACGTGATCTTATAGACAATTAATTCGGCAAGCCGAAAGACCGCCGCTATTATTATCCACCATTATTAAAGAGATACCTACCTAGTGGTTAGTTTTATTCAATTTATAAAGTTTGCTTTTTAGAAATGGTTATAACCTCAATTTTAAGCTTAAAGAACGCAACGCGTAAACCTAAATCGGGTTTTGAACGATAATTCCGTTCTTAGTTAATCTGGTAATGGAAGATGGGAAAAGAGGGAGAGGACACGTGCTGGGGTATAAACTGTTTCTTAAAATAGGGAATATAAACTCTCAACTTTTATTTTTTCTAGATTTGGGTTGATTTTTAGGACCGGTCACTTAGAAGTGTGTCATCTCCTAAATTCTAGCTCATTTTCTTAAAAAGATAGAGAACCTTATCTGGTTTTCTCTCGTTTACTCTCACGCCGTCGGTCCACTTTGATTTAAAGGTCCTGAATCACGTTAGGCCTAAATTTATTACATTAGAACGCGACTTGAATAATATTTCTTTTTTTCTTTACGTTTTTGATCTATGAACTCCCTTAGAAATAAAAACCTTCGCATTTGATACAATACGTGGTCTTTATTACGCTACCTACTATTACGTATTTATTTTATTCAATTGAATTCACTTCACAACGTGAGGTATTAATTATTTTATGTTTTATATGCCAAATCATGAGTTCATTACATGAAGTAAAACACTCGAGGCCTTGTTTTTGGGCAAATATTCATTCACGTTACTATAAGAATCTAGGGATAAAGCTTTATTTGTGTAATTGCTCTGTTAGTTTTTGATCTAATCCTGATGAGGATAACACATTCCTAAATTTTGATAATACATTGTTATTCGTGAAAATTATTAGTTTATTTGAATGTTACGTAGCTGACGATAGTACATGGTAAATATATCATCAACAAAGATGGCTGCCAATTCGAGCATCAGTAAAGTATGCGTGGATGTGATTTTAGTTTCTCAATGTTCTTAGTAACAAAATGAATCCTTGATCATGAAGCTTTTCTTTCTTTAATGTAATTTACTTTTGACGAAACTTGAAATGGTTTATTTTAAAAGCCCGTTGAATACGGGTATATATGGCGTACATATGGTCAAGGACTTGAGAAATAAGAAAAAAGGGGTATATAATCACGATATTCATTTCGTTTATATGTTTTCTTTTGTTAACGGTGTCTATATGAAAATGTTTGTACTTTTCTAAAAGAAATGAGCGTTATCTGAATTAATTCCAATCCAATGTCGTGTACCATTGTGCGGTGTGATATTAGGCCTAACTCCTAGACCTTTGAATTATGCATTCTTTTTCTCACGACCCGCACATTTTTTTGAAACTGTTCTTTTTTGCTCAAATGCATGAAGGAAACGAAGTCATGAGTGTTATCTAAAGAACATTTTGTGTATTTCGCTTTTTGGGTGTTGTTTTTCGTTGCAAATGTTGAGTCAGTTCTTTTGTCCGTATCCGCCCTCGGAATATAAAATGAATGTTCTTCATATAAGGCCTACTCTATAGGCACAGTGCCATAATTTGGTATTATCTTTGAAACTCTCTGCCTTTGCAGGCCTCTTCTGAAAATTTTGTTGATTTCTTGAAAATAAACCTAAAAACGTTATGTCTTCCCACTTAAATTTGAAATAAATAAAAAAACTCAATTTTCTTTACGCGTTTCACCCACCAAAATATATATTTGGGATAGTAAACTTGAGAGAAAAGGGGTCGCCCTAGCTGTTATTATTAACCTACCGCTATGTATTCATTTACCGTAGGATGCGTCGCCAAGGAATATTTATTTTAAGAATATGTTTGTTTATTCCTGGCCTTGTTTCACAATTTATTTAGATAATAACAACGCGAAACATCGTAAATATTTAAAAAATTATCCTTATTATGACATTGTTTGTTAAATAGTCTATGAAGCGACGTGGTTTCTGTTCAGTCCGAAGCTTATGGTTCAGATTCCATATTTTTGTCCTACTGAATTGCCTTGTAATCTTGTTTAGAAAATTTTTAAATACTCTTTCATTAATTATCTATCAATTTCGATAATATGTTTCCATTAGGTATTTGCACGCGTTCAAATCAGTGCGATTCATTCTAAGGGTAGCTTACTTTACAATGATGACGTCAGGAACTAAATACGTCACTTTTATGGAGTATTATATAGAGAAATGATTTGATAACTACTATTTTCAAAGGCTGGTTTGTGTCTAAGTTGATATAGTTTGAGAAGAAAGTAAACTCCCTGCAGCTGGAATTATATGTGACATACTTAATAGTAGTTATGCTACTTATGGCGAACATCAGCGGAGCAAAACCGATAATGTCCAATAAAAATTAATTCAAGCATTTCACCCTTAATATAAACAGATTTTAATTCAATTAATCATAGTACGTTCAGAAACAGTCCTAGACTTTAGATGTAGCTTTCATATAATATATTTATTCGTAACAGTCATTAGCTAAGCGTAATTATTTTGAAGGTTTACCCCCTTACATTAAATTATTATCTAGAAATAACATAATTTTAATTATATCCATTAATAGGGTCACAATTATTACCGATAGCACTTAAGATTTCTTAGAAAATTAAATAAATTGAGTATATATAATACGTCATCAATGGGTTTTTGGGAAAAAATACCGTACTTTGTATCGACTAATAACGGAATTTTACCTAATTTATTGTCTTCGGGCGTTAATTCGTTAGGAGTAATTTCGTTCGCGTCCCTTCTCCCACAATCCTCTACAAATAACCTTGTCTACTAGGAGGGGTAAAATGATTTTTAAATATAGTCAGTAAATTGTTTGGGTAGTAACTCAACCAAGGGCTGGTTTTTAAGTCTTTCCCTAATTACCATAATTAATTTTACGGTCTAGAATAACAGTTAAATTACAGATTTTAGTTTCAAGGAGAAAATTATCGATACTATTTAGTTCTTAATCGATATAATCTTCAATATTCAATGTAAACGTGCGGTTGAGCTCGAGTTAAGCTTGGAAAAAATCGCGGTCAAATTATTTTTTACGATTAAAAGAAACCTCAAAATTTATTGCATTACGAAATACCTTCAGTTTTTACAGGAATTAAATTGTCTTATGAAATATTTATACAGTCTGTCTTTTATGAGCTAATTAAGATAAATAATTCCCTTTTATCTAGTCTGTTAATCAGCCTTTAAATTAATTAAATATAAATAGAATTTACTAATTAAATCCCTACAAATATTGAACGTATGTTTGTTTAGACCTAGTTTTAGGGTTATATAACTGTATTTTTATGATAATGTAACATAATTTCAATTAAAGATGTTACTTAAATCTACCTATATTTTAGGTACCACTTGTTGAACACGCAGATCTTTATTTTATCTGTCGTGAATTCTCGAATTACGTGGCTATGGAATTAACAGGTTTCAATACACGTGCAATGAAATTGGGCGAGAATTTCTTTTTTTCAAAATCCGGAGATCAAAACTGGAATAGACGATCTCCTTGAAACACTAACGTGCATTTTTTTAGTCTTTTTATTATTGAAATCTCTAAGTGTTAGTCTTGCATCTAGTGCTAACATATTGCTCTTAGCATATCTTATATATTTTATAAATTATATAAATATAACACTTCCGGTATCCCGACGTCATACTGAAACCGGAAATACATTGAAATTTCAAAATTAACCACCAATACTTTCACACGATAGTAGCAAAATAAATTAAGTTCACTTGTAGGCAGTATTTATTTAAAATTATAATTTAAACTCAAACTAGTGGGCAGAGAAAATCAAACGGGACTTAAAATAATTCTAATCAAAATGTCATTTCAAATTCTATCTTTAAATCATCCCACATTTTTAAATTTAATCTCGGTATTATATATTCATATTAATAAAATTATGTAGGTTTTTATCTAAATCTTAAAAAGGTCAAATTCTTTCTTATAATACAGTCGAGACATTCTAAAAGCAGACCCTACCGGTTATAAACCCAGTTTTAAATTTCTTACGTCACTTTTTTTCTCAGATCGAGCTCTGCTTTTGAAAGCTAATGCCAACTAAGTTGAATAATTATATTGAAATCTTGTTTCGCCCATTATAGATATTTAGGCGGGTCTACTATTTTCCATAATATTGACCTTAAAGATATAGCAGTACCTCAAACCTAACCTCCTCCCCCCCCCCGTTAATGGAGTTTTAAATAAAATGATTATCTTAAAAAAATCTATTTTATTATAATTATTATTATACACTATAATGAGAATCAATTCTGATTAAAATTATATTGAATTTTTATTTAATTCAAATTGTATTCAAAGGGGTCTATATCCTTTTTAAAAATTAAGAACGGATGTTAAATGGCGCCAAGGTAGAAACTGAAAGTTTCATAAAATAAAATTGAACTCCATGACCCTTTTCTATATTTTACGGTTAAAGAAAATCTAAATATAAACTTTAATATTTTAAATTTCCGGTAATTTATTGAAGGAAAGTTTCAGCGTTTTCATCTTCTAAGCGAAATTGGCAAGTGAATAAAGAATATAAATTAATTAAATATTACCGTAGGGGAGAGGTTGGCATTATTATTCGTGACAATATAACCGTAACTCCCGAGGCTACAAATTCCATAGATCTTAAAGAATCTTTGATATAACCTTTTCTTGTGACCTTTCAATATAGGAAACTCGGGGTTATAACCAATCATGTAATAATAATTTCTTTTAAACATAACCCTATAGCTGATTAGGTACAATTTCGTGTTTTCTTTATTATTATTTAACATTAGGCTTAGCGGGAGTGAAATTTCTTGTAAAAATTTCCATTTTTGAATTGATACTAGTATTGAAGGCGGGAATACGAATTACGAAACATGTTCCCTGCCTTTGTTTCTCAGTTGTCTCTTACGATTGCGTCGATTGTTTATTAGTTTGAATGTGAAGTTGTGGGATTTTTGCGGGGGCTTTTGTAGAACTGTAAAGCCAACCGAGACTGACACGGTAAAAAAAAAAAGAGATAACCACTCACGACTTTTCTTCGTGAATTGGAATCGGCTAACGCGTTGTTCTACTTGTATTTAAAAGAAAAGCGAGAACAGGTTTTGTTCTTTAAAAATTCTCCTTCTTTAGTCTTTTTACTAATGTCCTACTTTTTACCAATGAGAAGACGATCGTGAAATGGAAGCTTCCCTTCTTAAAGGAATAAGATCTGATTAAATATTCAGAAAATTGATCAGAAATGAGGTGGAAACTTATGAATATTCCCATATATCTATCTACAGGAATTAAGATATAGATTTCTTCTACTTGTAATCATTACCTAAGCCTTTTCCGGGTCTTTCTGTTTGAATTAAAGGGGAGGAGTTGTAATAATCGTCATCCCTGACGTCATGCGTATTGTATTTGAACTTAGAAGCCACGTGACATTGAGGTAGCTAGCTCTCGAACCGAATGTAAACAAGTTCTCTTTGATTGTATGTTCTTCAATCAGATATTAGTATGGGTTTATGGCCTCTTAAACATTCCAAGTGGGAGAAATCTATGTATTCCTGCTATCTACAATAATGAACAATATGAAGGACAGGCTGCGTAGAAAGGTGAGAGGAAAAGGTGGTACTAACAAACTAATAGAACATTAGGCCCTTTCATTTTAGACGCCTTTTTAAGGAACTGTATCTCTTTAATATTTTAAATATTCGTTAGTTTTTGTGTTCAATCCATTTAAAAAGATTTTAATTATGTATATTTCCTTTAAAAAGAGGAGATTCAATAGCGATTTGAAACAAAAAGTCATTATTCTCAATCTAAAGAAAGTTCTTTATTCCACGGCCTACAAAGATCTTAGTAAGAACCTTTTAGAATTATTTTCCTGTACAAATCTTAGAAGTGGGATTTCTTAGTCAAAAGATTTATAGGTTTTTCCATTCGATGCCATGCATTTTGGAATGTCCCGGATGGCCTTCATTTTCCAAAGCTGCATGCCTGTAATCTTTTCTGGAATGCGTTTCTCGTCGGGGAAAATAAGGTCTCGCGGTGCTAATTAGAAAGAGGCTACGAGTTATATAAACTTTCTTAACACATTTTAGATGCCCCCTCTCTCTCGATCGAAGTTTAATGATTCGAAAGATTATTAATTTTCTCATGTTCTGTATTAAATTTTGATTGAATTTTTATTTTTTTTTACTAAGGAGAGAAATCTAGTTCTTTTCCACAGTTTAAGAAAATAATTACGTGTCTTGGGATATTAGAGAAACTAGTATTCGTTAATAAGCATTATTTAACTTAACGCTTCAGATAATTTCGATGATTATTATCGCAAAATTCAGGAACTTATATCAAAATAAAATCTTAAGTCAAAATTAATTCGAACGTTAATTAATATTGCTTTATTTTGCTTTTCAGTAAAAGATTGTATTTTCTAAGGAAATCATTATTAAAATTTCTAAATCGTCTCTTATTTGGTGCAGACGAAAATGATTTTTGAAATACAGATTAAACTTTGTGATTCGTCCGTCAATCTTGTTTAAATAAGGTTCTGTTTTTAAGTAAATTATCGATTTAATTTTAATTTTCGACTAATTATACCGAGTTACTCCATAGTTAGGCCATTTTGAAATACTTTAAAAGAAATTGAATGGTGTTTAGGTAAATTATGTGAAAACTGTTATTTCAAAATTGCTTTCCGCATAAATTAACGAAGAAAATAGAATAGAAGTGACACAGGGAGTTATTATGGTGGAATAGCTACATATGTGGTGGTAGGAGCTTCATCATACACCTTTATTCACATCACCAAGGCCCATGCGTCTTGAGGTTACTAGACTACGCTCCAACATCTCTCAAGTTTCACTTAGTTGAGACGTGGAGATAAAGATTCCCTGTGTTGCTTCTATTTTAACTCGTGTATGTTAATGATTTGCAACTAGACTAGGAGGCTAAACTCAATGAACTTGTGTTTATTTATTTAAATTTGGAAATATTTCGTAAAATTAGGTCTAAAGTGTTGCGTTACTGGGTTAAGAGTTAAAACAAAAACCGGGTACACTATATATTTTAAAATTTCACAAAGCGAAACATTGAAAGAAATACAAATTCAAGCGTGAATTAAACAGGGAAAAAAATGTGACATTTAAATTTTGAAAAGAAGATGTTCAAAGTGTTTGAAATGTTGAAAGATTTGGAATGACAAGGACAGTACCATAAAAAACAGATTGAAATAAAATAGATTAGGATTATCCTCTTTAAATCATTTCATCCCAGTTAACAAACCCACGTGAAAACCCCAAAATTTTATTTCATTTCCTGGAGGCTTAATTCTTTTATAAAAAAAGTGGGCAGTCTGAATTTTTAAATTAATGATAGCCTTTCGATTAAATGAATTTTTTTGGCAAAGTAAAAATTAAATTGCGAAACTTCGTTTGGTTGGGGGGACAAACACTCATGAATTTCATGCCCGAATCGTATAGTTTAAAATTCCTAGATAATTTCCAAGTAATTAATACAGTCTTTGGGTCGCCGATTTATTATCTCATCCAATAAGTCATCGTGATCGTAAAATTCAACATTTTTTTGTTTGAGAGTCTACATTTTAACAAGATAATTAGATGAATCTTTTTTCTTTTGAAACAAATATTTTAACACGATGGCCAATTTACAAAGAATAAAAACTTGTATCACAAAATGAGGGTATCGTTAACCCTGCCCAAGATCCCGATTACGGAATAAATTTCAAGTGGAGAGTTTAAATTTTAAATGTTTTTTCTTTGCAATTAATAACATTTAAAAATGAGAATATCGTAGTTTTAACCTACATTTTTAATTTTTTTTCTTTATTTTATTAAATCATAATAGGCAATTATTCATATTGTAAAATTTGATATTTAAGTTGTAGTGGGTGGGGTTACTTTTGATAGGTCTTTAAAATTTTGGATTCTGTGTGTAAAAACTTCCCGTAAACACCCTAGTTTACATATTTTACGTTAATTAAAGGTTAGATTAAATTCTAAGAAAATTTAAGTTTTTTGGCTCAAATAATCGGACATAAACATTTGCGTTTAATTCGATTCAAGATAGTTAAATAATTTTATAGACCACTGCATATGGTTAAACACAATTAAACTAAATTAACTATAGTATTGGGAGAAGATGATATTCATTAGACATTCCACAAAACTGATATTTTAAAAACTTAACAGTAAAACGTAACTTTTTCATTAAATCATAGGTGTACCCTTGCCTTCCTTTTCTGCAGCACGTAACAATCTAATTGCTGAAAAGTGATTTTTAACAGCTCAAAAGTAGTTTTAAATTAACGTTCCACCTGTTTTTTTTTCTTTTAAACAAACCCGTACTAAGGGGAAATGTGTTAGTCGGATCAAACAAAAAATGTTATTTTTGGTTTCTCGCTTAAAACTGGTTACGTCAGTATCCAAATAATTTTTCTAATAAAAAAATATACATCCCCGCCTGAAGAAATTGAAAAATTAAAAATAAAATCATCGCCGTGGTTTGCAATAATCGGTTTCTTTTAATCGATGTAGGAAAACCAGAGTTTCCTTAGCCTCGATCGGACTTAAATTCATTTTAGATTCTCGCGCCGGAAATTGAATGCGTTATAAGATTAATATTTCTCGTTAGAAAAAAAATGTATGTTTCTAATAATTGAGGAAAAAGATTACGGTATAAACTTTATTTAATTACAGGCTTATATAGATAATATATTAATATATTTCACTAGTTCTTTTAAAATGAATACCTCGGGGAGTATATCGTGTTTCGACACTCGTCGCGTAGCGGAAGCGATTTCGATACAATTAAAAAATATCGAATCATGAGAAGAAAAAAAAAAGAAAAATCGGGATCACTGTTGACAAAAGAGATAAGTTCGATTCGGGCGACGGAAGCTAGCTTCGTGCAACTGATTGTTACTTAAGTTTTACGGTGTCAAGATCTTTAACGAGGTTGCCATTCATGACGATCTTAACTGTTAAGTTTAATGAAGCGTGGTGCGTTGATAAGAGTGGACAAAAATGTTCATAGCTAATAGGAGATAACTCCTAAACCTTATTAGTTTGAAGTTACGATCTTTTGGGGTTTACGACTTGATTGACTTTAAAAGAATGCCATTATGTGTTTAGTCTTTTTATTTTAATCGTTATTGAATCAAATTACTTTACTCGCTGAGTTTCCTGGTTGTTTAATTGTATTTATTGATTAGCAGTCTGAGTTTGATACATTGTTAAGGGTGTGAGTGTTAATGAGAAGCTTTGGTAATAGTGAAAATTGGGACTGACTCTCGGATTAATATTGGTTATAATGACTCTGTGGTGTTAAGTTAATTATTTATTTAATTATTTTAAATTAAATAAATAATCTTATATAATCAGATTCAGTAGGCCAAATACTTTCTTTTCTGTTGATTACCCTTGCTTTAAAAGATGCGCGAAGATACCTTCCGACGATTCGTCTATTTGTCATAGGGTGATTTGATTTGTCTGTCATTATTTTTGGTTTTATGTTAATCCTACCAAAATGAATGCTTTGCGGCGGTCTATTCTTTTCTAAATTCTGACTACGCCAGTTTAGACAAAAATGCACAAAATAAAATTTAATTTTAAAACTGAGGGTGGACCAATCTATACCTTTAGTTTAAACTTTTGACCCCAAACCAACAAACTATATAATGACTTAGATAATGCTATTTAAATGAGTTTACAAAAAGTAAAAGTGACTCATTAATGCTGATACAATAACTCTAAAGTATACCCAAAATTCATGACTAACGTATCGACCACTCCTTAAAAGTTTTATGGGTCAAACCAAGAAGCAAATTTAAAAATAAAGGGGTTTAAAAATTACTGAAACCCAAATCCAGAAATAATGTGGGCCTATCAACTATCAGGGCGAAGCTTGTTGAGGTCAAAGCAGAGACTAGATGCTAAGTACTATATTAAGAAATCAATCACGTGACTGTGTCCAAAAACTGTTAAATTTTTGGTTGTACCTCCATCAAATTCGTTTACGTAAACCAAGGTACACTCTCCACGGGCCAAGTAATTTACAGGAAGAAAATGCCTCGAAAAATTTGTGTTTAATTTAAAAATGATTGCCCTTAGGGTGTCTTTCCACGGAGCACGCGTGTGTGCATCTGTGTGTGTGGATGTTACTTTAAAATAAACTGGCGAGAGTAAGTAACTGTTAGTCTTAGCGAAGTTCGATTAGGAAGCTGGGTCAGTATGACAGCCAGAACGTTCACCCCAAAGGTCTGCATGAAGGGAATGAAGCGAGAAGAATGAACGGGGGGATGAGGAGTTTTAACATCTTTTCCAAAGATTGCATGTTTAGGTCTCGGAGGCATATTTTAAAGCGGCTCGATCTTTGAAAATTGCTGCTGACTTTCCCCTCCAGGAACTTTTAAGATTAATGTACTTTTCTCTCAATTTGAAAGTATTCGAGACAAAAACTATAATCTTTGTTGTATAGTGAAGGCTTTATTGTACCTCTATAGCGGGTTACGTCTGAAATTGACGAGAGGGTAACCACTAGAAAACAATGGTGATTGATAAATTCTCCATCAACCGACGAGATAAGATAGATACACGTTTTATTCCCGCCTACGGTTCATATGTAAGAAGAGACAATTTTACAAGGGGTTAGTCGCCAATGGACACTAGTGATGTTACATTCGGACACTAAACCAATAAATACTTGAAAATATCTCTGCTAAACTTGCAACGAATATCCTTTAGTGCTACAATTTTTAAACCTTTCCAACTTAAATGCAGTTTCTGCTATGGATTTCAAGCCTGAACTTTCAAGACAAATATTGTTAAGTGTAAATCTGGTTATCCCCTTGGATGCCTAATATTATTATGGGTAGAAGAAGACTTTAAAGACTCGGGTTCTTAGTTTTTTAAATTTAATGGAATTTATTTTTTTCTTTCATTTTTTTGATAGTTCATACGCGATAGAAGGCCGACTTTCACCTGAGGGAATAACACAATAGATTGCGGAAGCTATTATGAGATACTTCTGCCCAGGTCTCCTCCGTTGTTGTATACTGTACCATATGACTATTACGGTACACCTCCGCGTGTGGTTTTTACAATATCTCCCATTATATTATTGTACGAGTAGATACCGTATGATATTAAATCCAATGTGGGTTTCCCCATTCTCCATCCCCTGTTGTTAGTTATGGGTTAATTTTGGACCCGTCGACTCGCTTCGTTTCTCTTACGGTTCGTTAAATGATAAAGCCGGAAATAAAAAATCTACAACCACCGGAATTTATTTAAACACATAAAGGTGTTAAGATGATTTGCCCTAATAAGGGGAACATGAGTTTTGATTAAAATTTTTACGTGAATCACGTTTTTTAATCTCCAGATCTTTTTACATGTGCTTTCACCATTTACGGTTGATATTTTGTATTTTCGAGAGAATATACAGGGTGTTTTTGATAGGTCTACCATAAATTAAGCCCTCCGGGGATGTTCTTTGGGTAATTTTGAGTCTAAAATTCTCTATGACATTTTGTCGTCTGGACCACTGTTTTCGAGTTATGATTTGATTGTTTTAGGGATGACAGACTTATGAGAAACACCCTGTATGTTACAATAATTTATATAATATAAGAAAAACTTAAGTGTCAAATAAATAAATCGTGGATCTTTTGTTTAATTAATTTTACAATTAATTATTGAGGGTATTCTTCAATTTTGTAAACATGGCATAAATGCATTGAAGTGTTGTGTTTAAGGTATTGAGAAAATCTTTTTAACCTCTTCCCTAAATTACTTGAACTAATGTTTAAGTCAATGAAAGTTCAGTTTTAACTATAACCTCTTCTAAACGATATGACAAAGGCTTGTTGGAAATAGATAAAAGTTATGTTTAAGTCGTAACATAACAACCCACGCATCTTTATTTATTCAAATTTGAAGTCATCGTAAAGAGATGGCTGCCAGGCAACTTAACCAGAAAGTTTTAAACAATTTTTTAAACAATATTTTTTTAAAACGGCAGTGTTATTAAGGTCAAAGAAAGGTGTATTTTTGAAAAAACTACTTGTGAAAAGAGGAAAATAAACTTAACCCCTACGCTCTTAAATGGTAATTTAGTTCTATTGGGAAAAATGGTGCCTTTAATTTATATTTACGAACAAACATAGCACCAAAATACTTTCAATTCTTAAATACAAATTTACCGAACTGGGAACGTTTTTAACAGCTTTTTTAAAAAAATAATTTGAAAGAATTTATTTAAATCATTTTAATTAATAGTTAGAAAGGAAAAAAGGCGTCCCGTTTTCTATCTCCTATTAATTAACGGCTTAGTACTTCATTAAGTTAGATCAAAGATTGAATTTTAAGTATATTTGACAAATGTTATAAAAGGGCGTTTTCTTAGTTTGCGGTTTTTTGAAACACGAAATAATGTTTGACCAATATAGTGTATATTTTTTCAAGGATCTTTGTGAAGGACGTTCGAGTATATTTGAAATTCCTTTTACTATAAAGTCGTCGTTGATCTCCTTTCCCAAGTTTATGGGCCTCAAATAATAATTTTATAACTGAATTTTAAAGCTAACTATTGCGGGGTGTTTCTTATAAGTCTGCTATAAATTAAGGGGTATTCTTTGTACGATTTTGAGCCGAAAATGTAACTTCTACCTCTACTTTGATTGTCCTAAGGTACACTGTTTTCGAATTATGATTTGAGTGTTTTAGGGATGACCCCTTAATTAAATTAGAAATCATTGTCTTTCAGTTTCTTAATTAAATTTAAGGGGTCATACATAACAGATACTTACAAAGATTAGGGGAATTAGCACAGTTTATTTTTAATCGCCATTAAAGGTTCATAAACATTAAAAAAAATAATTTGCGTGGTAGGCTGGTTTGAGAGTCCTTCCTTGTTCAACCTACAATCTTCCAAAATGACACCTAAGTTTATAATACACGTAGGCATCTTGACTTTGACAATTTTAATAGAAGGTCCTAATTATCTATCGCACTATTATTTGTTTAATCAAAGTCTTCATTGGAACTAAACCTCGAAAATCAGCCCACTACTGTCACACTCACGCGTTTTGAAAAATTCTAGTAATTCTAGTTTAACTCGATCTATCGTATATCGATTGGTGGTTCCCCGGCGGGGTCGAGTCATTTAGTCGGAACCGTTAAATCACGTACTTAACAATTTACAAAAGGAGGCAATGCAACAACTGGGTTAATATTTAGATCGGGCGAGAGAGACAGACAGAGATTGGGTTAATTTTGAAATTTGAAAACCTAATAAACGGCGGGGTGTACATTTATGTTATGTTAATATAGCTACGCTGCCATGCAAAAGAGCCAGAAAAATTGGTAAAATGAATCAAGAAATTATTATATTTTTGTCAGATGAGTTGAACCGGCGCGAAAACAACCTTTTTTGGAGGGAAAAACGTAATCTTTTCGTGGAGGTATTTGGCCAGGGATGACCAGTCATGCGTTAAGACATTATAAACATTTAAACTGAAGAAAAATTTATTTCTTTTCCGACGACGCTATGTGTATAGACTATATAGCGTTACAATCGAGGTGACCGTGAACAAATTCCTCGGATTATGTAGTTAATAAAGTTTCGATACGGAGCGTCAACTTTTCAAAACCAAGGTTGCTTAATGGGATTCATCATATTATACTTTTTAATGGGCATCAAAAGAGACCGTGAAATGACGTTTTATAATTATTCAAATATTTGAAATTTTGAAAATACTACGAGGTAGAGATAGAACTACTTAAATATGTGTTAATATTTTGATACTTTTTACGGAAAAACTATTTGAGCTCGGGGTTTGCAATTTAATATATTATAAATTATCTATATTTTTTTAATTAAAGCCTATTAGATATTTATTTAGTTTAAAGGAAACTATAACTTTGAGATAAATATTTGTGGTGGGGGGGGGTTGCGTTTCAGTTCTCCTTTAAATACGCAAGAAATATAAAGTATACATTATGTTAATTTGTTGCGTAACATTGTTTACTGTATTCGATATGCAAATATTTGTCCCAGTACCGTTTATAGACGCGCGCTATTTCCTTCCTCACACGTGCCTTTATTGAATAAAAAAAAATTAAATATCCAGACTGAGTATACAGGCGATTAATTTTTAAACATTGAAAAACTGTTTTTTTAAAAAAAATCTTTTATTATTTCCTAAAAAACGAAAAACGGGATGTCTACCTGTACCACGTTTAGTTCGAAATACCCGTCAAACTGGTCCATGATTATTTTCTGCTTAACCAGTTTTTGAAGAAACATAAATTATTCTTTCTTTCTCACTCTATCCAAGTTTATCTGGTATAAAAATAAGAATTAAGTCCGTATTGGAAGAAGCTGATTTGGCAATACACAAATTTTTCAAAATTTCTCGATTCGATACTTTCTGGTATTACGTTTAGTAAGTACATTTTCCAGCCAATCGTTCATCTTTAGGGATAGCGATCTGACATTAATATGGAGGAAGATTTGAGAAAAAAAGCTTAATATTTGCCGTATTTGGCGTTTCACTGTCATAAATTCATTGCGTTATGAAGTAATATTTGGCTCAAAACGCGTTCAAAACTAGTAATTTGGCTATGAACCTTTTCCCGTTATCATAAGTATAGAGTTAATATCACCTTTTGAAACGCGATACTCAAATAAATACCTGCCTCTACATTCATATTAGTAATTTATGGGGTGAAGGGAAACCGAATAGAAGAAAATGCACCTTATCGAGTGTAGTAATCTCAACTCTGGTTAAAGTTTAATTAAATTTTTCGATAGTATTTCGCTACACCTTTAAGATGGTCGTGAATACATGATTTTACCTAAGAAAGGGTTATAAGAAAATGACCGTATATATAATTTCATAAATTTCAAGATGTTGAAATCCAGATGTATATACACCGTATTAAGCTCAATATAGTGGTACCCCTATATAACAATCAAACTTCGTTGTATTTCTATAATTTATATAACTTTATCGCTCGTTAACATTTTACCTCTTAAATTACAACATTTTAAAACGATAAAAATGTTACGACGGTTTATCCACGCCTTTATCATCATTTCGGACCCTATGTAACATTCCTAAAAGCGCGGGAAATTCTGTTATTATGTTACTACTTAGACAATGCATGGTAATGGAATTTTTGCCGCGTACCTAGCTCCAGGGGTAACCTGGGAGAGATGATACAACGGTATCATCTCTCTTTTTTACAAAAATCGTGAGTGCATGCACGTTATAGCCCTTTTATTTAACACTAACTTTATATACGTATGTTATATCACGAATTAAAGATACCTTAGAAAAACATACGGTGATTTACCCTAAATTATGAACCCTAATTGAAACCGCGCTTAGTTATTATACGCTCATCCTATTTATACTTATAATATAAATAAAATTAATTAACGAAAAATGAGGAAGCAGGAAGTTTCGTTTAAGGATCGTTACTTGGTAAAAGAAAGAATATGAATTACGAAGAAGAGGTTATAATTTACAGTAAAAGTGTTAGAAAGATCCTTACCTTCGTCTGATAGATCGGGACAATCCGGAACACCATCCCGGACTCGTTCTATCGGTATGCATAACGTGGGAGGATTTAAACATTTGAATTCTGTGTCTTTATTACACTGATGATCAGGCTCGCCGACCACTGTTAAATGAAAGAAAAATAAAATTGTTAATTTTCAACCCTCAATTGAGAATTAATTCAAACGGTTCTGAATTGTAAACGCATTTGCTCGTATTCAAGAGAAATTCCATTAACTTGAAATTAATCATTCTGATGGTTTTTAATTTGGTATAGAAATTTAGAAAATAAACAATAGATAAGCTCATTAAATAACTGTATTAAAAATGTCTGGCAGCGATCGACGTTTAAATGGAGCAGTGACATGCTTAGATAAAATTTACTTCCGATAAATAAATTTTATCTAATTAGCATTCTACTTAAAATTAAACTAAACTTTATAATATTTTTATAATATTAAATGTCTGCGGGCATTTTACAGAAATTTTCTTTCCCCTCTCGTTGTAAACAGGGGTAATTATTAATTACCAATTCACATATGTTGTTTCTGGTTTGACCCACATGCTTAAATTTCACTGGCATTGTGTTTATTTTGTAACAATCTCGTGATTATCTAAGTTTTGAAAATTTGACCCGAAGTATAGGTATGCTTTCTTTGTGATCCGAACAAGGGTCATTAGAGGTTAGGTTCATTTTTTAACGATATGTAAATTTACTTACAACGTTCGGAATTTCAATTTTATATTAATTTGAAGTCAAACACGAACCTATTGTCATTTGTTTTCAATGGATTACGCAATGTAATAACTGTATTACCGTCTACTTTTGAAGGATTAAGAAAACTTAGTAATTGTCGAGTAGAATAATGAGATTAATTAGTTTAACTTGACCCAGAGATATTAGTACTTAATTTTGGTTTATTTATTTTTTTAAACATTTGAAAAAAAATACATCGGAAACCGCATTAAAATGCGAAAAAAATGTTTATTTTAACTTTGTAGTCTTGGAATTTTAATGGATCCATTACGTTCATAATACATCAATTTAAAACCAATTTATTTTCGTTTTAAACATTTTTCTTAAGGAAAAACCCTTAAAAAACCGAAATTCCCACATAAAAATAACTTGGGGAATTTTCTAATTTAAAATTCGCATTTAATACTTTCACCGCGAGCCCTGACCCCTATGACCTCGGTCGGGAAATGATGGTGACACGATTTTTCAAGCCATCAACAAAAGAGTCATATTTCACGATTCCCACTAGCTATGACTATATCTAATTTGAATTTCATTTTTATTTGGACCCGGTTTAATGAATACCTATTGTTTAAATCTTCGTTTCAAACCTAGTTTTCACTGTGGTCAAGCGTACTCTAACGTTATATGAGTTGCATTATGAAAACAGCGTACTCTAACGTTATATGAGTTGCATTATGAAAACAGCGTAATAACTTTCGTTATGCGGAATTCTTAAACTGATCATGGGGAGAATTATTATAAAAACCATAAGGAAGCCATTTTATAATATTCTATAAACTTTTTTAACTGATTATAACTCGGGTTAAATAAAGAATATGATAAGAAACAATAGTTTTAAAATTCATTTATGGCTTAATATTAATATAAATTTCTATATAAAAATCTATTCTCAGATGTGATGAGATAGAACCTTATTTAGAAATTGGAACTACGTATTATATTTTTTTTATATTCTTAAAATTTATTTTTAGCATTTAACTTTTTAAAAACTGGGCAGAATGTTTTTACAAAGGATTTTCTTTTTGTAAAACACCCTTTCACGTATAAATTAGACTCGTTTTTACACGAAACCAATTTTTAAAAAAATGTGAAAATGAAAATAACTTTTAAAAGTAAGCTTAAACCATTTTTAAGTGAAACCGAAAATTTTAATTTACCTAAATATACATATAATTAACTTAAAGGAAAACAGTAAATCAATTGTTAAATTACGTTTTAAACGTAACAACGCCCAACGTCTAACATTCTTGTTAAGCAAATATTTAATCAGCTACGACAAATCTTAATTTGCACCATGAGTTTACAAACAATATTATCTATATGTAACGGAAAAGCCTTTCTTCTGAGCTCGCTGTTTCTAAACATGAATTAAATTTAAACAACATTATTCAAAGTCGTAATTAGAGGCTGTAGATACAAGGCATTAGGGTTTTTTTGATTCTACACTACTGTTTCGTTTCCTTGTTCTTTCCTGCGCGATCCAATTTTTAGGGAGGGTTTACTGTCTGACCTATAATTCATCTGACTAATAATTAACGAGTGGTTGTATAACCAACCACCACCAAAGGATATGTCTTTAATTTCCTAAGGTATACACCATATTTTTCCCTATAGTTGCTCTGAAAAATATTTGGACATTTTCCAACGAAAGATATTTTATTACGATAACTGATCGTGGTTTTGGAATATTTTAAAAATACTTCCTTAGGCCTACCACTTCCTGTTTAGAGGGTGCAGTTTTTTATTTAGGGAAATACTGAGCATTGAATTACTGACGGTACGGTAAAGGGAGAGCTAAAACTAGTGAATATCTATTTTAAATTTACGTTGATTGATATTATTGATAATGTTTATCGGGATACTTTCGATTTTGAAATCAACAATTTCAATTTTATTTTCCATGAAGGAAAACGTCTAGACGCTGTGGGTGCAAGTACAATAATATCAAAACGTCCCAATGGTTAATAAAATACTGTTAATTTAAATTTTTAATCACAGCAACAATATGTTAAATCTATAAAGTGTGTTTTCATTGCTCTTTTAATTTTAATGTTAAATTAAATATGCAAATTTATGTAAATTAAGGCATTTTAGTCAGTTTTAAATGTGTAAGGTTGAGCCCAAACTAATTTTTTTAACGATTTGTAGAGTAAAAGAGTTGACATTAAGAAGGTCAATACTCTAAATTATTTTACTGTTTCACTTAAATGTAATAAAAGTAAATCAAGGTATCTATCCACATGACTGACGTATCACCTTCCCTTGAAAATAATCAAGACTTTTCTTTCAATATCACAAAATTTTATCAGCGATAGTGAACATCAAGGAATGTTCGAAACTTCAAAGTCATTCTAAATCAATTTTCATGGTATTTTTTTTACAGAAACTATAAAAACATACAGGTTTCGGTAGCGTAGTCTATTTAATCTTATAACCATCTAAAGAAAGTTCAAAAACGTTATTCTTTTAGTAATTTATATGTATTTTTTTTTGTACGTTTTTCTTTACAAACACTTTCTTACGTTGGGTCGTTGTCGTTTTGATAACGGAATTTTTTAGGATGAAACAATTTGGATTTGGAAAAAACCTTGCGCTTCGGTGAATAGTCTTTGAGACGTTCAGTACCCTCGTCCGGAGAAAAATTCGCCTTTTTTCTACAAGTTATAAGGTCTACTTCCGTCATTGTTTTACCATTTAGGCTTAAGTAACTCAAGCGGAAGTTTATATAATCACGTGCTTTAACGATATAACGGTTTGGAGAAATCCCAACGTTTACTCGAAAAACAGTAAGGTCACTGAGTTCATTTCGTATAGATAACTTGTTACGAACTTGTTAGGTAAGAGCTTTATTGGGTTTAAAGATAGAAACACTTCACTAGTGATGGCAGTTTACTGACGTTGACCGCGTTAAGATCAATGTATAAATAACATTAAGTGCCAGAGCTGCCTATTTAAACTAAAATAAAAAAAAATTCAGGTTTCTTTTCCAAAACGATCATTGACTCTTAGTGCGCCTAAAATATGAAGTAGCTATTGAATTCTATTCAATTTGATCTCGATTGAACTGTAAAAGTAATAGTGAATTTTTGTTTATCGCGTTTATAAATAGACCCTATTCATAAATTATTAAGTAAAACCCTAAGTTAATTTAAGCGTAAAATTAAATAGAGGCTTCCGTTTGTTAAACTAAGATTTGATATAGGTTTAGTTTTATAATTAAAAAGTTCAAAATCGTGCGCATATATATATCTCTCTGAGTTATAAAGTTAGAGTATATTGTAGGCGGGTTTAAATGGCCCATAAAACCCTGAGCAGACGTGAAAAGGAAGAATAACTTTTGAAAACGAAGAAGATAGCGTCAATTAAGCATAATATCCCATGCAACGAGAAAAACTCTCGGTTCGTGAGAATCAAGTTAAGGTTGTATTTAAAAATAAAAAAAAATAGAATGTTAATATTTTTTTATTTTATTTTTTTTTTTCTTCGCTGGGAAATTATGGGTCTATGAGAAGCGATTGAAAGTTATTTAGTCGTGTCATTAGCATTTAAAACCAGACGCGTGGTAATAAAATAGTTTGCGTGAGCATGCAGGAACTAAAGGGTCACCCAACTCGCTGCACGATTCCAAATAAAAAAGTAAAAAATAAAAATGTTAATCAATCAAATACGTTAATTAGCTAAGGCTTATCAGCTCAGTTATTTTCATCATACTTCAGATGAAAATTGATTGACGTATTTGGAATAATTAATATATTAAACGCCGCGTGACACGGACGGAAGTTGTTTGTCCGTTATACAAATTTAAAATTTATACGAAAAGAAACTGAATTATTTTTTAAATAAAGTATTTTTGAACTTTGTTGGAAACAGGTAGTTGGAAACACCCTGTAATAAGTGTACTTCTACATGAATTCAGAATAAGTAAAGCCATGTATGTTCAAGGAGGAGCTGAAATATGCCTTGAATGGGCGTTTTTAACTATAAACCTTGGCATGCTGGAGATGTGATTAATAATTTTACAAAAGTTCAACCATATTTTCTCTTCCCTTCATTGGTCTCTAGACATAAAGGACCAAATTGAATAAATGGTCAAATTCTTTTACATCAGGACTTCAGAGTCAAGTTGAAAGCAGATTATTTTATAAACTATTGACCTTTCAGGCGACTCAACTTTTTACTTTTTACTGTACTAGATTGGTCAAAATGTAAAGTAATCAAAGATTTATCAGTTATAAATTTTTAATTTGGTGATTCAACTTGTCCAACTTCTGTTCACACGTTATAACCGTTTACTCAACTCAAGTTGACTCATCCAAAAGAGTCAAAACGTTGTAAGGCCTTTACTTATCAGAAACAAGCATATGACACGAGAAGAATTCTTTCGAAGGGACATAACTCAAAAAGATGGATGTCTAAGCGTAATTCAATCTAATTTGAACTATAAACACAATTTAACTGCCCTGTAATCTCCGTGAGAACTTATCGGATAAAACAGTGACTAAATTTCACCTTATAATGCAAGTTTAAAACCCATAAAATGTAGGACATTGTAAAGATTCTTTTCGGAAGAGGGCCAAAGGACATCGGAACGTTCTTATGGTGGAAAGTAATACGTATAAAGTTGGGGTCGAATTTTTGGAATAATTATATATGTTGTAATACGAACGGTAGTCAAATACTAGAGTTAAAAAACCCACACACACTTTATAATAAATTTTTGATAGAAAAAAAAAGAAATTGCACTTTGCTCCAGATTTGGTAAAAGTTGTAACATAATTTTTTTTTTCGTTGAAAGAACCTACGACAGGTTTGAAAGATTTGTTGCGACACGCAACCCAAATTTTGATACGCCAAGTCTGCATACGGGTCTCTCGATATTCAATTTTTTTTTAAGTTATTATTATTCTATATATTTTCGTTGCCCTCCCTGTTTGAGGTATATTCAAACTTGTCCCTATTATTTAGTCTTTATATGCTTTTATAAAAATAATGAACCGAAAAATATTTTATGAAGTCTAAAGATAAGGTATAACCTTTTAGCTGACACATTATATAGGCTATGGATAGAAAAAAAGCTGTTGCGTTAATGATCATTAGAGGCATAAGTGTTTCGCATCGCTGTATCGAAGGTATTTAAAATAGGCGCGAAAATTATTGGCGGGAATAAATAAATTAGCATCTAAGAAATGTATTTTTTAAATATGCAAATCAAGTTCAAAACTGGAGCTTTACAAAATCTCGTGGATCCGGTATTTTTGACTTATTAAGTATTGATATTAATCTGAATTTGTGACACTTATGGATGGTTGCATGCCTGATTTTTAATTGCGTATATCTCAAGTCGGTTTTATTTATTTATTATTTTAAAAAAAAAAATTAATTTATTTCAAGTCAGTGAGTGACGCTATAAAAGTGGGTAGTTTTTTTATCAGATTAATTAACATTATCTGTAACGTCGTATCACGTCATACCTTATTCCAGAAGATATCTGATAAAAATTTTAAAAACACACATTTAAATTTAAGTCTAAAATTGTAGATTTCGCCTTAACAGATGGTGTTTTAATGTTCTAACATATTTTTTTTTTTTTTACTTTTGGTTTTTTTGGAACAAAACCCACATGTCATATGCTCTTACTTTTGGGAGAGGCCTCACTGTAACAACGTGACAACTCCTAGGTCTAGTAATCAAGCTGTCTGTATAGTCCCACGTATCTTATACACTAGCGGTCGGTAAGTGGTCTAAAACATTTTTCCAAGGAATTTAAGGGGGTTTTGTTATTATTATTTTGGACGACATTCAAAAAAATGTCCCCCTTCCCAATTCCCATAGTTTTATTAAATTCATTCTTGCGTACGAAATTGAGCCGCTATTATTTTAGTACCGGTTTGTATAAAAAACTATTTAAAAAATTGTTCGCTTCAGTTGAAATCTTCCAGAGTCTAAATAAAGATTTGAGACGCGTGAGTTTAGTTAACCACTCTCAATATAAAGGCTGTAGAAGTCAGTAAGATGAAGTATGCATCTTATAATATCAGTATTGATTTACCTTTATTACTTCAGTTCCCCATCTTTGAGCTACTTAAACCATAAATTCATAAGATATGTTTCAAAAGTTTGTCACTGGTTACTGAGAGCCTGTCATGAAGTGACAACGTATGTGATACGTCATAGATTATCATAAAGCGATGCCTGGTGTTGGGGCTGTCAAAGGCTTAGAACAGACTAAATTGGAAGATTTGCAAAACAGAGTGTAGTCAAGTCTCTCGTCGTTCTCGAACTAGCTCTCAGTAAGTCTCTAACATTACGAAGTGTATTTAACATATCTTATAAATTTATGTTTGAACCAACTGAGTATAGGAAAATCTGAAGCATAAATTAACTAACACCTTAAGGTATGTTCAACTTCTAATAACTATATGGTTACGCATTGGAATATTTTATACTTTAACTAATAAGCTTCTACATGTGGTAAACAAGCATGATGATGGTCAATTCGTGCTCGAGTTGGCGCGAGATGCCCCTCCCAATGCCCTACGATGTAGTGTATTTCCTCTATCAATATGATTTTAAAATAAGATCCCGCAAAGTACTGGAACTAAACGAGGCTCGACTAACGTAACAATTTTGCTCAAAAATTCTTGCATTTTGCGTGCGTTCCGCCATTCGCGACGGCAACGACGACGACGACCCTTGTTATTGCCATCCTTGGCTGCTTCTCTGGGTTCCTTTAAAAAGAAATAGCGCTTTCCCTTTTCTGTACGAATCCAGACATCATTTCCGTTATTGTTATATCGTCGCGAGCATTAGTGACATTAAGATTCTATTCGAGGGCGGGAGGGAGAACGGTTTTATAATGCTAGACGCGATACTGGTTTCGCAAATATGTAAATGGACAGAAGATTGAGGATGCTATCATTTCCGTGGGAAAATTGTGTCTTGTCCTTATAAAATGATGAAGGAAAGGCCATGCTCCTTACAATTCTTAAGTCCATGTCTTTGAAGATTATGAAGGGAAAGCACGTATTGGTAGAAGATGTGTATTTATAGATCGTCTACTGAACCACAGCCGGTGTATAGAAAGATAATTATTGAGGGACGTCATTACGGTGGAAGTGAATAGTAATTACTTCTGACATTGTGGTTACTGTTATCTTAATTATTTAATGCTGAATTTAAATCGAAAACAAGAGTCGAGATAATCTTGTTGTAGATTGAAATTCTACTTACTCAGTTCATTACGGGGCATGCTAGAGTAAACCGCTTTAAAATAGGCATAGCTTTCTATTTAATTCTAATTCTACTTTGTAAAATTATAAGCACCATAGTCCTAAAAGCAGCGCAGGTTTTCATGTGATTTTGAAATTAATTAATAAAGTGTGCAACTTCCAAATAGCAAAAACTAATTAAGCATTTAGGACTATAGCCGTGACTAATTAAGAGTTTCTTAATTGGGTTGTTTACGATACAGAGATATTAGTCAAGTCTAGTTCAATTAATAACTTCACGTGACTTAATTTTGACAGCTACTAACAATCAACAAACAAAGTCCAAAACAATAGAAATTAATTTGGCGTGTTGGTTAAGGAAGCGTCGGATTTGAAAAATATCTATGGGATAAATCACTTCCTCTTACATTTTATATTAGACCGCGGTGTTGGACACTTGAAATTAAAACTCTTCTCTTATACACTTCCAAAATGAACCCTCTATCTCTAACTGTCCGATACTTCGTTGTAGATTTGTGTAGACGGATGCTGGTTTATATAACCCGCGGCAATAATTTCAACGGAAGTAGAATAATCTTACCTCTGGTAAAAGTTGAACTTTTCATTTTTTTATTTTATATACGGTTAATTTTGATTCGGTTTCGCATTCTTTGTTTTGCGAACAATAGCTATACCAAATTTTAATATTAACCGGAGTGATTCTTTTTTCTTACTAGATCTTTTCCTATATCCTACCGACCTCCCTCATAGAGTTAAAACTAGCTACTTCCGCTTAGTAAATCGTATTTAGTTTTGAATACGAATAAATCGACTAGAGGGTTATATTCTTTCTTCGAAAAATTGCGTTAACTTTTAAAAATGCACCTTTCGACGCGCTGAAACAACATGCGTAAAATTCAAATCAACGTAGGTCAAGCTGAACGACGAAGCATTTTTGTTATAAATCTTCTTAATCTCTGTAATTATAGACTAAGTTGAAAACGGCGACCGAATAGACCATAACCTTGGGCGAAAGCACCTGCTAATTTGAATATAAGACTCTTAAATCCTTTTAACGAGAAAAAAATAAATTGTGGTGAAACTTTCGTGATAAGAAACTACCGCTATTAGAAGCCCAAACTTTGGTTGTATAAATACGGTTTAGGTTTAATATTCCTCCTTCTGAAGTTGAAAATTGGATTTGCAAAATCCTGATAGACGGTGTACTACGAGTTCATCGCTACTTGTTTTAACAACAACCTGGCACTGAGGCCAACAAAAGTTTTTTGCCTTCGTAAATTTCTTTTATCCGTTTGTCCGTGGATTTGCTTGACCTCCGAATCGTAACGTTAATTGATGTATAAGTCAAATACGCTACAAGTCGGTTTTCACTTTCAGCTTCAGCTTTTATTGTGTTGCAAATGTGAAACTTGGAAAATAAGAGATTCGTTTCTTTTGTTAATCATTTTGTGAAAGTTTTCTGGAGAAAAGAAACACTTGGTACGGTCGTGGACCCGAGTTACACGGCGTGCTCTCGTGGGAAATTAAAAATAGCCAGACGGAATTCGTGAATTATCAATCAAATATCTACAGTTTTTTTATATCAACCGATATATATTAACTTAAAAAATAATCGTGAGGTATTTTATATTTTATTGAATAATTTGCTTCAATTATCCTGTCACTGCCAGTTAGTTAATTGACAGTTAAGAATAGAATAAAATGAAGAATGATTAATTTAGAATTTAATTGTTAATGTATGCTCTATTTTTGACGAATAGTGATTTTGCATTTTTCATATTTATCCCAAAAATAGCTCCATTTCGATGCATTTGAGAACGTTTATTTATTTTTCGATATTTGCTAAATTTACTAAATCGCCTCTTCAAACTGACAATATGAATCCTTTACTGTTGAAAAAAGAAAACTGGCCACCCAAACTTGAATCTATCATTCATAACTCGAACCGTGATTCAATTCTTTAGTCAAATAAATGATTTTCCGCTAAAATTCACTAGCTTTCCCGTCCTACCCTTTATTGTAATATTTATGAAAATAACACCACCGTTATAGCAGCATGCACTTTTAATTAGAAACAGAGTGTTATTAATTTTTTCGTGTTCATTAGACAGTATCGACCACATCTGTAGAAAATTCTACATAAATTATATTTTAGCGTTGCTCAGCATGTCAAAGCGGACGAATAGAAAATAAAATAGATTCTTAGCGCCCGGATGTGTTTAACATTACAATATTACTCATGTTCATATTAACTTACTCCCAGAACTACGGCAGCATTGTTTATACGCCTAATCTCGCTTGCTAATTACATACTCGTCATTAAAACGTAATGGTTTTTCCCAACGGTAAATATAAACATGATACAGACAGAGCAGAGCTCCCATGGAAGAAACCTAGGTACCTAGCAAAGGATGAGATAACGATAGCTCCCTTCTTAATTGAGATAGTCCAAGAACCTAACGGTCGTTCTCTGACAAAAACTTTTTAGATTAAAGTTGACCCAGATGAGTCCCAACTGCATGGAAAACGTCTGTACGAAAAACTTCGTCAATGGCAGAAACGGGTTTTTCTAAATTTCTATTCGTAATTTTTAAATATAACGGACTATAAGCTAGCTTTCTCGAAAGAAAAAGCGCGTGTGCGAGATTGCAACGGTAAAAATCTTAAACATTTTTTATTATATAGCATACAGCGCGTTAGAAAAGTGGTTGGACGGCATTATTTTCTTAATAAAAAGGTCCCACAAGTTCTTCCATGATAGCGCGAGAGAATTTTTCCCCTTTAAAATAATGAAAAATAAAAAATAATCTTTTCTTTGAAAGAACTTTTGATCGAATGTACCTTCAAACGGGTTCTAAGCGAGTAAATAACATAGGAAGAAAAACGGGATTCACTCCTTTTTATGTTAAGAAACCATTTGATTAAAGCTGTAGTGGTACCGCCAATCTAGAAGGGCAACGAAGGTATTTAAAAATTTTACCCATAGTCTAGAATCATAATGAAAAAAAAACCGTTTGCGAATTTTTCTCCTAAGGCTTCGAGTGATAATTCGAATTTATTAAAACCAGTTTTAATTTTGTTTTAGCAATGAGAGAATGTTACTGGGCCTTCCTTACACCTTATAGTCTACGCCTAGAATAATTTAAAAATCGTTTCCAAAATAACTCCTTGAATAAAATTGAAGTTAATATGTCTTTTGTTAGCTCCCGGGCCTTTCGATATATACATTATTAACCAAGAGATATATATTTCGATAGTTGCAATATAACCCATGGCCCATGGGCGTTAACATTGATGTGTCAGTATTATAAGAATTCCATTCGAAACTATACGGGTTTCTCGTCTAATAATTTAATTTTTTTTCACGAATATTTATAGATTTAAGCCTAGTGGGGCATATTTTCGAATTAACAAGATTTTATATACTAATATCTAAGACAACTGTTAAATATTCGGACCGCATCCTTTAATTGCTTAACGGTTAGTAGACACGAATATCACGATTTATCCTAAATTCTAAATCCCTTTGAAAGACAATGGGTGTCTTAGTTGCTTCAGTAGACACGATCCCGTTACGTTGTTCATCACCTTCTATTGTTTCTTTTAATGTATGTAACTCTCATCATATAATCGTCAAATTCCCCTTTCGGTTTGAACTGAATTTTAAGTTTAGAGACACCATATGTTGTACGGTTTAGGCTCTAATATTGCTGATCAAGTTTATACCTAACTAGAATTTCATTTTCAGTTAAAGAACGCTTAGAAAGTGATTTAAATTTTGATATCTAATTCTACAGCGCAAATATCAACAGCAGTTTAAAGTTTAATTTCAGTTCCACGCGCGCGATGTGTCATATGAGATCAACTTTCGCGTGAACCCATCTTTTTCGAATTAAATCAAACTTTATCACAAATGTAAAGATGTTAGTTCGATGTAATTTATGAAAGAAAACTTTCATTTGGTATATTTAGGTTTTTTTAAAAAAAGATATTGAAAAGACCGAGTTTTCTTTGAACATAAACGACCTAGATCGAACTTTTGATTTAAGAATAACGGAGTCTAAACCGAACAGTTTAATGAACCTTTTTTACATCATTCTGTGGAAAGTTTAAATTCAATTTAAAATCTAAAAACGCCCTTAAATTTATAAAATGAAATTTCTCTCGTCGCTTTCAACCACATAACTATCCCTTCAGTTTATAATGGAAAGGTTATATAAACCAGCCACAATTTGTTTCTCAACTTGACATTAACAAGTATACAAAACGCGGTATTTTCTTACTACTAGAAATGCTTACCAGGGTAAAAATTGCAAATTCCGATGGTAAGGTAGCACAACAAGGCGTACCGCACCGCAGCGGCCATCGCTGGCTTAGTAGTCCTGAGATTTGTTAGTGAGTTCACCATTCGTTTACAAGTCGCGCACACATTATCCAATATAATAGAAAAATCGCGTTGTTATATTTTTTTTACTCGATATGCACCAAACTTATTTTCTGTTTAGTTATAAAAGCGGAATACCTTATTGTTAATTATTAAAACAGTTCTCGAAGGGTCGGGTATATTTTTTTTATATAATGATGAAAAATCGTTCACACCGTTATTAAAATTTCACGTGCCCATGGTTAACGCGATTAATGCCGGAATAGTGGGGTAGCTTATGAAAGAATTAATTGTTATAAAGGGGGAATACCGAGTGCTTTTTTTCGCGACGACGACGAAACAGTTTCTGCCAGCGAGGCGTCTAACGATCTTACTCCGGTTGGTTTCACCGGTGTTCTAGCTTCAAGTGGCGCACTGTCTAAAGCGAACCTGTTTTCCCCAAAAGAAATGAGTGCGTGAGCTAGCGGGGGTAGCCACTATAGCCCGTCTTCCAGTTCTTCAAAACCTGGACCACCTTGTTCTCCTTTAATTTCTTTCCTCCGTATCATAGGTAGCTCCACCCCATTTGGTTCTAACGTATTACCAGAACTCTCAGCAGTCGACTTACTTTGCACAGAGCATAGTGGTTTAGTTTACCATCGCATAATATTTACTATAGTCTGTGGTACGATTAGAGTGTCGCTTAAATTTCTGGAGAGGGTTCAGTTTTAAAGAGATCAATTGCAAGGATGGCAAATCAAGAAAATTAAATTTTATATCGGAGCTGGACCTTATTGTCGCCCAATTCTAAAACTTCTGATTCAAAGTCATGTTTAGGTTCCACCACATACAAACCTTGCACTCATCTTGTATATCTTAAAGGGTCAAAGTGCAAACTAAGTACCTCTTGTATCATACTTTAACTTATGAGCTTCTATCATCTTATTTACTTTATTTGGAATACTGAGGGGGTAGGAAATGACCAGTAGGGTGACTGACTTTGCAATCACGTGACCTACGAATCTCATCCGACAAGTTTTCGTATAAGGAAAAAAAATCTTAAAATTCGATTTTGGTTTTTTTCGGCCAACTATCTCCATTTCTTTTTATCAAAGCTGAGGTGTTCTGGGTAATGAATGATCCATCTTACAGACTATAGAGCGTTTTTCAATGCTTTCAGTCCAGCGCTATTAGAGAAGATAAGGATTAAATTATCCTTTTATCAAACCTCTCTCATTTTTATTGCTTACCAACTTCCAAGTTGGAAATCTAACATTTTCACTGGGAATTGGAACTATATCTATTTGGGGTGTTATAATTTTGGGGCGTATAGGTTTAGGGTATTACAATCGACTTCTTTCACCTTACCATCTTTGCGATGACGCTATCCAGAATAATAAATCTGATTCATTTATATCCGGAAGGCATGAAGCTATGAGACTTTAATATAACGATGAATACATTGTGTTCTTTAAGCTTCATAAAGAGTTCTCTGAGCTTCCATTGAAGTAATAGACGTTTTACTATCAAAAAACCTTGCCTATAATATATTCTTACAGAATTTAAGTCAAATATGAGCCAGTATATATTACCGTACTATTTTTAAATCAAAAATTCCAAACTTAGGGTTCATAATCCACCTCAAGAAAAGGTGAACCTCTTAACAACAACATTTGATTCTTTTTTAGATTTCATATCATTTGCATCGTTGATGGAAAGGTTACCTTTTAATTAGGAGGTTTTCTTTATTGTTTAAGTGGACATACAGACCAATCTAGAAGAAAGCGCAAACAGCTTCACGGGGTTGACGTTCGATTGTCCACTTCATTTAGGTTACAAGTATTTCATGAAGTGCATGACTTCGACATATACATTGCATCTAAGCCATTTTCATAAATAACCCAAGAACAATATTAATTTTGATCAGATAAACACGAGCAAATTAATGTTTTCGATGCAAGATTAACCTCGGATAATAATTTTAATATCTCCTCCTCCTTACCACAACTCTACGTGGCGTATGGTACACGTATAAGGGTGACCTTTTTTCTTTAACAATTGTGTTATGAAAAAGACCTCTTTGTTACAGTACTCCTTGAAGGGTGAGCAGGTATAGATCCTTCCCCGCTGAGTGCTTGGTAATTTAATAAATCAAGGGCGACTGGGGGTTAATTATTTCTTGGTTGCATCGATACCCGTTATACGATGAACGGGATCTCTTTCTCTCGGAATATACACAATAAATTTGAATTCCTAGTCGATATCCTACCGCGTCTCAGGCCACTATAGAGGGAAACGTCAGCTGGAAATTAATTCATAGTGCCTCAAGTTCATCCGAGGTGTTTTCATTTGAATAGTATTTTCTTTTTTTTTTCGAAACTCGTCCTTCCGCGTATTATTTTAATGTTGAACACGTTCCTGGAATTGTGATTCTGATCCGTATTGATTAATTCCCTCCTCGAAATTCTTTTCTATAATTGAGGCTGATTGGAATAACCTTGCTACAATAATTAACAGTGCATTTAAATTTAAGAATAATGAGACTAAGGTGTTGGGAATGGTTTTGTATTTATTGATTTGACTTTTTTTTTTGTTCGTGAGTTATGAATTCAATTTGTTGGCGCATCATTTTAGCCTTTGTATTGTAATTTTACAGAATCCAGGGTCAAACTCCCACACTGTGGAGTAGTATATTATTTTCTCTTACCGTCAGCGAATAGTATCCTCAATTGCCAAAAGCGCCGCTATTAGAAATTTAGCATATATTCTTAATTATTTAATTTTAAATTTGATGCCGCCTCATTAACATTTCACGCTTAATCATCCTCAATTTGAGACATAAAAATGGTACGCTGTGAGGTTTGTGTTTCATTAGGTAGGGCGGAAGTAGGGTCATAACATCCTTAAGGGACTTCTCAGAACAAAACTCAAACCGTGCACCTAATCACTCTCACTTCCATTTGCTTAAGTAATGATTATCAGTTCTGCTCTCTAGAGTGCAGAGTTTTGCATGACTTTTAGGCCCTCGAACGATACATTTTATATGATATCTTCCGGATGATGTTAACACCGGAACACTCCAAATCTTCATTCTCAAAAGTGCTTCCCCGTGTTTGTTGAAATGTGCAGTAAAAATAGTTGATTACCTATTGACAGTCCTGGTTAATAATCAGTCGTGATAAAATAAACAATGTTCTTGTGTTCCGCTATCTTTAAGTGTTTAAAATCCTGAGATTGTGTAACAATCTCTTTACAATAGATGGTTGCGAAATACAAATCACTCGAATATCCAATGAGGTTGCGTCGAAGCTCTCTTCGTACCCTCGACGCTACACTCGAAGCCCCTCTAATTCTACCAAATCTAAACCAAACTCACGCCTATTGAACTTTTAATGATTCGAAATTTCGAGCGCCTCTTTTAAGTCGAAATGTGTTTCTAACGATATATGCGGGACAACTTTCGTCCGCACGAGTCAATTCGGCCTATTCCACCTCCCACACACTCAATGGCACTCTGAACAAAACAATTGCTAAGAGCTTTATTTTTTATTATTATTGTTCTTCGATTCGAAACGAGTTGAAAACTCTCACTCGTGAGCGGTTCTCGGTCGTTTCGTGACGACACCACGCCCTCGGACGCGTGTAAATTATCGTCGCTCAGATTGCAAATGGACAGAAAGCGCTGATGAATGAAAACTGTTAGTTTAGAGAACTCTCGAAATTCTGCGCCACCATGAAGTTGCTCGGATGAGCTGTGTTTGCCCCCGTTTTACCAAGAATATCTAGAATATTCCCAAGAATAATGAACTCAAAAAGAAGTTGACCTTTCCTGAAGTTCGTGATAACTGGCTATCCTCCATTGAAAAGATTGAAATGACATTGTGATTTTAGTAAAATAACAAAACCCCATTCTTTAGCATATACCCAATTCGACCTGCAACTTATTTATGAGGTAAGGTTAGCCTTAGTTCAGTAAAAGATGAATAACATTCAATATTCATTGAAGACCTTTCCGTTAATGATTCATGTTCTAAGAGACAAAGATATTAAGTTCCCCCGGCTTTTTACGTGTGGTCTAAGAGTGAAACAATAACTCGCGAGTCCAATGTGAGGTTAATTTAGAAACGAGGACTTAAAACTAATTGCTCGATAGTTTGATTTAGCTCCCTCATGTCGCATTCTCTCGTATAAAGGGGGGAGTTATTTAGGCCAGTCGGAATATTATGACCCAGAAATTCTAACGTTTAAGAACACTTAAAGGTCCTAGGTCAAACGTAACAGTAAACTGTTTTTGATTGAGTACACTCGAGTCTTGGTTCGGTTTAAGAGGACCGCCTTCTTGACACCGCCATGCCACGGTGTTTTTGACGATTTAGCTCTTCTGTTTTCATTTGTTTTCGTAATTGAATTGAAATACTGCAAATGTGACTGAACTTTGCCATGGCCTAACGCTCCCATGAGATTGTTTCTTTATTATTAAAATAATATTTCTCCTATTTATTTTCTCCAACATTTATCCTTTGAGTTAAGTATTACGCAAGAGGCCTCTATTAAAATGGAACGGAAACATTCATTTTGCAAAGCAAGACCAAATTAATATGGACCTTCTCTGGGTCAAACAAATATGCATGCATAGGTAATGAGAAAGAGATTCAACTCTGCTATCTTTCCGCAATTCTTATTTACGGATTATAGCGCAAGAGACATAAAAGGATGATTGTTTTCCCAGTAAGAATCAACCTTCAGTCATTTGTTATGCGGTTAGTAAAAAAACAGTTCTTCGGAATGGTCAGCGGGTTTGCGTCAACATCCGATTTTTTTTTTGTAAAAAACGTATAAAAGTGGGTTAATATCAGTTGAACCGAATCGCGTGCAGATGATGGGTTCTGCTTCTACGCCGTAAGACATGAATTTTTCCCCTTAAAATAGAAACTAAAGCAAGCACCTTGACGATTCTTTCGTTCGGACACTGTCGGATTCGCATGAACAGCTTACCAATAGCTATGTTTGGCAAATGATTTCGGGTGAAACAAGAAAAAATCAATTAAAATATCGACCAGAAAAAGAAGAAAAAAATCCGGATATGTTTTAAGCTTAATTTCGTGTAGTGTAACGGGAACAATATTATGGAACAAACACTAAACAAGTATACATAATCTCGACCTGCACAACAAACACCGCGTGCATTTGAGGGTTTATTCTAAAGAAACGAGGTTAAGCATTTGTCTAAAGTTGGAATTGAATGTTTCTCTGTCATTCAATGCGAGCGAAGCTGGTTTGCTTTCGAAGGAGTTGCTTAAAGGAAAGGTGAACTCATACATAAAGGATTAATATCATCAATTTGAAGCCTTATTCAATCCCTGATGATTAATAGCAGGTTTCTCGACCAATTTAGTTACATTCAAATGGTCTATTTTCAGTCTCTTTCTATTCCCCTGATGGATATCATATCCTTGAACACCGACTTGTTGCAGTTGAACCCTTCCTTCCGGCAGGGTCTTCTTCTTTATTCATCAACAACCCTTTCATGACTAGAATTATACAATTGAAATAAAGTTCACCTTCCCTTAAATCATTCATTTCATTTGTCTATACCTTTCTCACTGTATAGTCTGTCATTCAAAGTTAGTTGAGCTGGTTTATAAAGATCCTCATACCTTAAAATGCATGATGGGAATTTAAACGGGTTTATTTTATGCTAGATGATCTTTTAATTGTCTCTCTTTAAGACAATGAGGGTTTTTCTTAGTTGTCTTAGCCGCTTTTTAATTAAGATATAAAAATTCCGTTTTTCACAACAATTTCTTCTCTCTTTTTTTAATTCTGGCGTTAGATTTCTTACCAAGATAAATACACCTCTTTTCTTAATACATATCTGACTGACCCATTCACGGTTGACTTAATGCGAAATTTAATGTACTGCGGAGGAAATGAAAGGTATACAGTTAGTTGGTGAAGGGAGGGACCGATCCATCCGCCGTATTCGATTTGAAGGCTTTAATACCTATTTTATTCTAAACGGTATTTAGTTACCTACTAGGCCAAGGTCTTTAGATTATCTTCAAAATGAAAGAAAGGTTTATATAAAATCGCCTTTGCTGGATTTAATTCGTTCCATTGTTTGGGTATTGTTTATATAATTATGACGCTCTCTGTGAACATGCGTGAGACTCTTACAGGGATGAGGAGGGATCCTCGATAATAATTAAATTTTCTTTAAAATTATTATTTTAAGTTGGATTTAAATGATGTGGCTACTTCGAATTGACACGCCTTTCCTGTTGAATTTAATTTCGTAACGAGCCTTATACGCAAATCATGGATTGTCTTCATTTGCACAAAAAATGAAACAATGCATATGGGTATAGCATTAGCGGCTAAATGTGCGCCTGTTTTGTTATTATCAACTAAATAAATATCCCATTTTCCAATTGCATATGCTTTAACCCCTAAGTTAAATATTGCTACCTTTTTCCCAAATTATTGCTAATTAGTTTGTTAATTGCCACCTTTTCCACAATATTGTTACTTCAGTTTCTTGCTACCCTGAATAGAGGTGCACTTTTTAGTCACTCGTGAAATAGCAGTAACGTAAACTTCTTTTGATAACGAGCAATCTATATTCTTAAAATACGTTACCGTGCATTAGTAGAGTAACAATTACCTAACCTAGACACTATCACACGCACTGTATTTTCGTGCGATAGTAATTTTCAACGGGGTAATTTTGACCTAGACTTCCAAAAACTTGAAACCTCAATAAAGAGCCATAACTCTCGCAAAGATCTCTCACGATATCTACTATACAGAAATTAAAGCTACCTAAACAAAATATTACGTAATTCGTTCTCGATTCTGAGATTCAGAATCGAAAAACCAAACGAAATCCTCGTAAAATTCTTATCAATTCTAGATTATTCATTGGGTTAGGGTTGATAAAGGAACGTTACCGCATGACAGCGGCGAGAATTTTAGTATTAGTGGGGGTGTCGAACGACACGTTCTCGTCTGACAACCTTAATACTTGAAGTACGGTGCACCTGCCGAGAAATTTTGTTTTTCTTGAAGATGGCATTCTTTTAGAACGCCCGGGGTATTAGGTCATGAGCTAATAATATTAAAAGAAAACCCAAAAAACTTTCCTCCACGCCAAAATCCAAAGATCTTATACGCACACCCCCGCTATTCTCTCTATCTTTCTTCCCCCCCTCTCTATAACTCCGGTTTCTCTAAATATTCCAGGTTAAATACGTTAATATTGTACTGATAAAATTATCTTAATATCATATGAATTAATGATACGTTGGTTTTTAGAATTAAACGGTATTTAGTAATTGACTCGAAGATGAGATTTAATCGTAGTTAAGGGACTGAAATAGTTTAATACGAGAGCTCTCTTTCTAAATCTCTTCCATTTTTGAAGATAGTACTCGGATATGAATGAACTTAATTAAGATCATCACGTGGTTATAGAACCAGTTTGTTTTGTGACCTTTGCATTTGAGAAAATTACAACTCTTGAAAGTTAAGCACCACTTTTAAATTATTTGACGAATCTTTTGTTTTAATCGTTCAATCTTGAGGATTCTAATTAAAATACAATTCTTAATTATCATTTGAAGATAATTATGCCTATAATTTTTGGAAAGAGCTTTGAGAGAGAGCAGAGTTGAATTAATACCGATTATGTAAACATAAATATATATAAAGGTCATTCTTAATTGCAAACTGTTTTTGGGTTGACCTGAAACTACTCAGATTGCAATTGACCTTCCCATTAAAAAGTTTATCGTACGCGGTTTTTAGCATTTTATTAGACAATATTCTAACGTTTGCCTCTCCACAGTAAAGTAAGAATTACTTTACTGGGAGAGTCTTCGAGTAAATAACTTTTTGTTCTCCCTGAGGGGTGCTTTAGTGGCACTCCAATCTAGGACTTTCGCGGTTACTGTAGGCAAAAACTTAAAAGAACACACGTACAAAAGAAAAGTATAGCTGATGGCTGATTTTTTTCAACCAGAGATTAGAAATCTCGATTTGGTCGAGTTCCGGTTTTGGTCCTTTCTCTCTTTGCTTACGCTAGAATATTTATTCATTATTTTATTTTCTATTAAATCAACACACCGCCCTTTTATATTTGTTTGATGAAAGAAATGGAAAATGGGATAGGCATATACATATATTTTTTTTAATAATCCTGGCTTTTGGATTAAATTTATTAAGAGTTTGCGAAATTTTATCCATAATTGAATTCTTTAGAATTGAATTATTAATTGGTCCCCACTGTATTATATTTTGAGGTTAAATTTAATTACCGAAATTGTTTTCGTAAATAATAAATTTTTTAAGTGATTTTAGGAAAATACTTAATTTTTAGTTGTATTGCTCCATTTATTTATTTATTAAATTTTCGAAATGAATATCGAGCAGCAAAAGTTGGTTTCTTTGAAAAAAATATTATTTAAAAATGGTTGAGGTTGAATCAATTATCCGCCACTTATACAGGGTGTTTTATGCATGCCTCCTTAATTAAATTCAGTTTCTTAATTAAATTTAAGCGGTCATCCATTAAATACTCCAATCATAACTCGTAAACAGTGGCACTTAGGACAAAGTATATAAAACAATTTGAACGCAAAATCGCCTTTACAACCAACTACAATTTGATCTTACCACCCTTTTTCTAACATACTGTATAAAATAGAATTTTCCCCTCTGAATCTTATATAAATTGAAGCAAAATTTCAATCACGATTGAAAAAGCACACATACAACGTGATGAATAGAACAAAAGACAAGAAGTTCCTACAGCGGACTCGGAACAAAAAGCAAAACAAAGAATGTTAATAACGAATTTCCTTAATAAACCTAACCTTGGCCTCGTTTACGCGACTAAGATGTTTTTTCTTCTCTTTAAAAATAGCTTATTAAAAACCTAAAACACTAGAACGTAAGGAAAGATACACTTCTTGAAAATAAGAAAAAAGGGGTAAGACCCTCTTAATTCCAAGAAGATGACTGGAATTGGAGGAGGATTTTATTTTCACGATTTTTTATAATGGGGTATCGGTTAGAAACCATTTTACGCTATTTAGTAAGTACATTTTTGAATTAAGAATTCAGTTGTAAGGTGGTATATAAATGTATTTGAGTTTAAAAGGAGAAAGACGATTCGTTATTTCGCGGGATCTTTCCGCGTTTCACGTGGGCCGGCTATAACAAAATGTGGGTCAGGAGCGTCATGTCGGTTTACTTTTTCGACAGTACTTCCCCGATTATAGAATCGTAAGAACTGAAACCGCCGCCACCACCGATATGGGAGAACCCATCTTTCTTTCGTATAATATGGTCTTTCTTTGGACCTAAATTTTTCCGACACAAAAAACTGTGAAGAAAAAAAAAACGGTTTCTTTTTCATAAATCTCAATTTTAAACATATTTGTACGACCCAAATTAAACGCCTTTCGTATCCATCTTAATAAATATGGATGGAAACTATTTTTTCTGAATTTTTTGCATATTTTTGAATTTTAGGCGAGTGTATATGTATCAATAGAGCAAATGAGGCTAGAGTTGATTGAGTCGTCCCAGGGACGCGAATAATTCTGTTTAATCTTTGTGTTTTGTTTTTTTTCGTGCAGTGCTAATGATAGTTCTAGTAAATATAAAAGGTTAATAATGCTACTTTTTATTAGAACTAGTTATTTTTATTTATTTTTGGTTTAAATAATTCTGGGTAACATTTTAGTGCAAGATAGTAAAAATAAGTTGAATGTAATCATATTTAATGATAAAATATCTCACATACAGTAGAAAGCCGATCATATACTAAAAGTAACTACAAATCATTACCTAAATTGCAACATTCAATAGTTAAACGAAATAGCTAAAGTGTACTTTAAATTTTGTAAACAAAGGTAATACATAATATAATAAAAAACATTTTCTGCGACAGGAAATTTTGGTAGCTTATTTGGTCGCCATTTTGCAATATGGACGCGGTAGAACTCTTCAGTATTATTTTCCTTTTCTGTAACATTGGCCCCTTTATTGGTCCTCCTTTCGTTTTTGGCCCCTCTGTAGTGTCATTAGTACATCTAAGAATTTTTGGGCCCCAAGACTTCAGAAAGTCTGAATCTTGTACCTCCTTAACTGATTATATGACGATGCAACATTCTAGTAGTTATCTGTACCACCGATTTTAAAGACTTTTCTAGCCCAGACCATTTATAACCTGTCAAATAAACCTCGCTGACCCAGAGAGACTAGAAAGTACATTACGTTGAAAATCATCTAACATTCTTGATCTTGACTTTTATTTTGTTTTTAAGAAGTTAAAATCAAATTCCTAGTGTTTGATATAACCTCTAAAATTAAGGGAAAAACCAGTTCTTAACCAAGCCGGCTGGCCGGTCCTTTATTACATAAAAGTACCAAAAGTTCTGTGATTCCTTTTTCTGGTGGAATGAGGGCAGCTTGTTCTTATATACCGATAATACTCATCAATAAATATCGTCTCCGAACTCGATCGAAATTGGAACGAGTCCGAATAGGATTTACACTTTTCATTCTGCCACTTCGCTGTTACCTAGCCTCTGGCCCCGAAAGGGTTACAAAAAAATTAAATTCCATCAACCTGTAATGATGAAACTTATACGCTGTTTTTCAAAAAATTAAAAAAAGCTATTTCCAGCGGCTGTTTTTCAATTTTAAGAAGTAGATCATTCGTAAAAACGCTTTCTTCGTTTGTCATTAAACGTTTATTGACACTTTATCCAGTGAAAATGAGTTTCTGAAATAATGAAAGAAGTATTTTAGCTTCTTGGAATTTCCCATAAAAACCGCTGCGGTATGATGATAAAAATTGTGGACAACAACATAAAATAAGTTTTCAAGATGCTAAGTAACTGGAAAAGTTTTAAATTGAAGAGTTATAGTTACTTTAAAGTTTGTAAACGAATTAAGTATCAAGAGATAGCGAATGGAAACCTTTTCTGAAATCAACTATAAATCAATAATGAAGTTTCTTAAAAAGATCTTTGAAGTAACTGCTTGAAAAGTCAGTAAATTATGTAAGTGAAATCTCCGTAAGTTAAGTCAGAATTCGGATATAATTGGTTTCCCTCTCTGTTATCAGGGATGGGCAGTAATGATTCAAAGTACAGGGTTGAGACCTTTGCCAGCGAGTAGTTTCAATGCTTCCCTTAACGCGTTGGTGTTATGCTGGAAAAATTTCAAAACATTTACAGGCGCTTGTAGAAAAATTAAATGTGAAGTCTCAATCTTAATACCTTTTAATTAATTGAAGAAATAAAAGTAAGTGGTCAGCGGACTTAGAAAGGGTATCTCCGTACATTTAATGGAACTGAACTGGCTTGATTTCATATCAATTAGATGCATTTCGTCTGCGTAACACTATACTCGTTATGAGGACGATGACGAAACTTTCCACTCTGTATACACTTATTTTCATACAACAATATTTAACAGACAGGTATTTCAATTTGTCAGACACATTAGCAGACAAAGTTTCTTAAATGTTATCATAATCCCATTAGACCTAACAAAAACTAATCCCACACAAATTTAATTAACGCTTTAGCGAAGTTAGACGAAATGATGTCGAATGATATTACGTCTTCGCGTCTCTGTCTACTTCAATTAAAATTATCATATGGAAATAATGCCTGAAGCTCTTTAAACCATGATGTAAAAAACATTTTAATGTATAGCTGGGAGGATTGGGGAACTTTGTAATAACCTTGAGATAATAAAGGTATAAAGTGGAGCCTTTTTTTGGGTAAGTATAACCTTGAAATACCTGTGTATGTATCGAATCGTTAAACCATTTTATACCAACCGAACCTATCTGGATTTTTATTATTCCAAACGTTAGCCAAGTCTCGAACTTGGAAATAAAAATAGAAAAAAAATCCTAAAAATTCTTTCTGATATCAGCAGAACTCAACTAGTTTGATGCATGTGAAGTTAACCATAAGTTCATAAGATATGTTCCGTAAGTTTGTCACTGGTTAAAAATTAGAGCTTGTCATGAAGTGACGTAGGTCATAGATTCTCGTAAAATGACGCCTGGAGGCTGGTGAGGCGCTGTCAAAGGCTTAGTATAGACTAAATAGGAAAATGGACTGCAAAACTAACCGAGTGTAGTCAATTCTCGCTTGTCGTTCTCGAAATAGCTCTCAGCACGGGCCACTAAACTTAGTAAGTCTCTAGCATTACAAAGTATAGGCAGTGTCAAACTTATGGAACATATCTGATAAACTTATGCTAAACGTATATACCAACGCCCTAAAAAGATACTTATCTTAGGACCAATTATTTAATGATTATTTAAAGATTTTTACTGATTTTGAACCATCTATCCTGATGAACTATATTTTTCCCATTTCTCGAAGATATAGAGTACGTTGTCCGAAGCTAATTTTACGTGTATCTTCTTAAATTCTAAGGCGATTCCGTGGGGTGTATTAAACATACTTAATCTTCCCTGAAATCTATTTTATATTCTCGCCTCGTAAACCTACAGACCAAAATTCTCGGTAAGGGCTAGGGGTAAAAGTGAAAAACCTTTTGAAAATTCACCTTTTCGACACTAGATATTTTTCTTTCGCGCGTAGATTGAAGACGTTTACCCTTTTCTCGCTAAGCCTATCACGACTTAAAGGTGATTTAATATGCTAAGGATGGCGGGTGAGAAGAAAATGAAGGGTGGCTTGGCAATTTGAGTCCAGTAGCTTCGTTAATCCAGCTTCTCCTAGAAGTGGAAAACCACTAATTTGTTCTCAAATAGCCTAACCACTCTGTATCCAGGACTCCAGGGGTGGATCTACTCGAGTCTTCACTCTTCAAGAGATAAGCCAATTGCCTGTTTTTTAGGAACAACATTGAACAAGTTGTTCCGTGGCGTATTTGATGCGGTCAAGAGCTTTCTTTGCCCCCTTCACGTACGTATTTTCGTAAGATGTATGTACCATGAACGGGGTTTCATAAGATGGTATATTAATTTCTCGCGTCTAAAACTGAAAGAGTGAAAAACATTAGCCAAGAGAAAAAATTAGAATAATTTAACATTAAAGTTTCAAGTTATTTTTCAAGGTTGAATTAGGGGCTTAACCTTGAAAAAGGTTGATGCACGCGACGCGAGTGCTTGCATGATGTTAGACAAAACGCAATCATCCCGCAGTGTAAACCAAGACGGGAGTCTCGACAGAGAGCTTATCGAAAAACTTACAAGATAAATAAGTTTATTATTCTTTAACCCCAAGCTGGAACCCTGTCTTTTTATGACGCTGACATGGTCCCTCCTGGAAACTCGATTTTTCACGCCATGAAACATTAATTTTCTGGATTTAGTTCGTATATAGTTATGTTTGGAGTTGAAGCAAACTACTAATATCATACGTTTACAAGATATGTTCCATAAGTATGACAATACCTATGCTTCGTAATGCTAGAGACTTACTGAGAGCTACTTAGAGCTACACTGATGGGTTGTGCGTGCTATTTTGTGTTAAGTGAATGAGTGCTATTGTCCAACTCTTTTAGTATTTGAACAAGCTGATTGATATCACCGTCAAATCGATTCCCAATACCCACTATTATTATGAAGTTAAAACATTTCAGATATAACTAATCGGCATGGCTTTTTTCTGGAACTCTTTGGCGTTTGAGTTTTTAAAGCATATTTTCTGGGCCATTGTGTGCCATTATTATTAATATGCACTTGGCTTTTAGTAACATTCGTTACAACCTAAGAACAAAGTTATAAATCTTCCTAGATTCAATTCAGTATATACAGCCGTCCAAAATCTTGTGATATTACATTTTTACCGGAGACTTATCTTGTTATTTATGTGTTCAGAATCTTCTAAACCCAAGCAGCGACTGTGAATTTTTCTATGGGACCTAATTACGTTTTCTCCGAAGTTGCTGGTTTGCAGAAGCCAAGAAAATGAATTGGTTACGTGTATACTCGAGTAGATGTAACATTCCATCGATAAAAAGATGATCCAAAACCAGTTTGTTAAAGGATTCGAGATAAAAACAGCCTCCCACGTTCAAATTTATATTTGTTAGCGTGACTGGAGGAAGATTCCAATTTTTACATGGACAATCGGTGAAAGGGTTAAATAATTTTGTGAGGAGAGGGTGTTAAGGGTGAAATTTAATTTAGCACTCCTTTATTAATCCAGTGACATCATCCCTGCTAAAGGAAAGTCTGGAACCAGGATGTAAGGATTGGACATTTAATTCAAGGTTTTTCACTCTCACTCTCACTAGTTCCAAAAAAAAACACATTGAGATTTGAGAATGTTCAAAGATAGATTTGGGTTGTAGCGCGGTGATCTCTGGTTTTATTATACCTTCTATTCCCGATGGGTTCCTTCACTACCAAGTCAGTTCAAAACTACGAGTTCGTTCATACGTTCTCAAATCGTTCATGAGTTCTTGGTTATAAATAAGAAATTAGTTCCACCATGGTTCCACTGTCATTTTTAAAATCGTAGAGGGCGTGAACCAACGCCTAATTGTAGAAATCCTCTAAAACTTTAATCAGTAGAGCTTGGATTTAGGATAGGTTAGGTTCCGGGAACCCTTTCCTACACCAAAGTATGTTTGTTACGAGTTTTAAGTCCTTCTAAAGTAATTGAAGGTTATAAATCCCATCAAAAATTTGTAGCTCCCAAAAAACGACAAATCAAAATCGTCGAAGGTTTTTAAAAATATCTAACAGACTAATAACGACATTTTAAATATTTAAACGCAATTTTCAATCAAGTTGTCATTTGGGTGTGCCAGTTTTAAATACGCCGGTTAAGTAACGTGCAAGGGGAAATTTATTCGAGAAATTATTTTAGAGTTAAGAAAAAAATTGTCTTAACTCGAACCTACGTGTTTTTAACATATTGGAAATAATTTTTATGTTTAAAATAAGGCAACTTAGACCGGGCCTAAATATCCTTAAAAATCTCGTTTTAGAGAAAATGGTTAGTTGATTTTACGTAAGCTTCGCGTACCTTTATTATATGGGCGTCTACCCGTAGAATATTGGCCGCCAATGGAGGACATTCGTTCTTATAGCTTTAGGCGGTTACGTTAAGCGTTGCTTATTTGGATAAATTAATAAATTCCACCTAACTTGTGTAACGGTAGGGCCCAAGAAAAGTTCTGCATTAGTGTCTAATATGGACTAAATTTTACTCTTGAGCCTTTATCTTTCGGGAATGGCCTACTTATAGACTAAGATGAGTAGTTTTGGCAGACCTATAAAGCTCCCGAGAACGTTAAAGATGGAAATGGGATGTAGACTTATGATCTCAATTTCTTTCCCATCACTAATCCAAGGTATCTCACATCACCGCTAATACTTTAATTACTTTCAGAGAAACCAACAAACAGTCGGGGTTTAGGTTATTTTCTTCCTGCCGAGAGGCAACGCCAGACGAAGCCCCAGTTCACTACACGCCGAGGGAGGCCTAGCCAACTCGCACTGCCTCTAGCGGTGCTTCTTGGCGCGAGGGATATAACCCAAGAACGTGACCTTTCCGCCCCTGTGGTGTTTGCTTCTCTTCTAGAATTAATGGAATTTCTGAATTGATTAAGAACACTGTTCTTTAAATGACAGACTACATTAGTGTAAATTTTCTCACGCCGGAAGTGAAAATGCATTGATTTCAATGCAAAAATGTTGAAAAGTGTTGGTAAGCATATTTATACAAATATATTGGGGTTGCTTTTTTGAATAAACTGTCGCAACATTTTAAAGTTAACTGGTGCGGAAATGTAGATTTCAATTAGGGTCCTGGTGTCTTTGAGGAATGTGTTACTTAGTCAATGAAAAAAAACTCGTCGGTCTATTCGAGCATATCTAAGCGCGTTGTCATACCATCAGATAAAGTTCATTGTTTATTCTATTTGTCTCATTCTAAACTTCTTTGAAAACTGAAATCTTGAAGAGAAAGCTAAGCCTATTTCACCCTTATTTGTTTGTACCCAAATTCGTGGTTGTCCATATTTATTTGATACAAACGATCTATAACGATTCTAATTATTTTATAGATATTGTGGTTCTTTTTTCAGTTTAATGATGCAGATTTTTATCGGCTTTAATAAAATAAATTTCGAAATAAGTTTTCCAAACTGGTTTTCATTTAAAGTTGCTGCCAGTTTTATTCTATTATTCCATTGGTTTTATGGTTTAATAAAAACATGGAGGAAAGATTTGAAGGAGAAGAAAAGAGCTGATAGGGTCCACCTGGTGAAGTGATAAAAACCTTTTCTTGCCATCTACACTCAAAAACTGACTACCTATACCAATTTATTTATTAAAAACTTTAACTGATTTTTCAAAAATACAATTAGTTTATTTCGTAATAAAGTGATCTTGTTGACAAATTTATATACTTTTATCAGGCTGTAATATTTATTGAACAATTATATAATAGATGGCGCTAAAGACCTAAACTAAACTACCCAAAAATCCGGTTAAAGACCACCAGATTCGTCTGCTCATTCAAATGTAAACAAATGTTTTACAAGTTTTATTACCCTACAATTTCAACTATAAAGTTTAATACTAGATTGTTTAATAAATTTTGAATATAAATTTTCTTCAAAATATTTTGTTTATATCATAAAAACTAAGTTTTCTTGTTTTTTAAAACTTTTACTCCCGTCTTTAAGCCTCTGTTTTGCTACGGCATACTCAATCTTGCGCTTAAAAATCAGTTCAATTATCTTCTAAAGTTCTTACATACTGGACTAATTTTTATTTAGATGTATTTTTATATGCAAATGCAATTTTTATTTGAAAAAGCGGGTGAAAGTACTGAATTGAACATTTGGACATTGGTTACAAATTTTTATAAAATAAATTTGAGCGTATTAAATATACCTTTCGTTAAGATGTGATTTTAATTTTTCCGCCGACAATCTATCGCATCGGGAAGCCCAAGATCAGGTTGGCTGTGATGTTTTTGAGCTGTCGTAACGAAAGAGACTGGCAGACGTGTTAAGGAAGGAAGTTTGTATTGCAACTTGTGCTGCGCTGCGTTATATCGCGTGTACGTACGAGCTTGGAGAAGAGGGAAGTACGAGAGTTGACGTTTGTTGTTTCTCGCGGCTCGGTTATTGTTGTATGTAAAACGAAATTATATTGCAATATTAATTAAAATGAACAATAATCTTTTGCGATTTGATGGGCAAGTTGCAATTGTAACGGGTGCAGGTGGTGGTAAGTTAGTTTAAGTTCTTAACAGCCTTGTTTCTACGCATTATTTGTTACTAGGCCTAAAATTGGCCAAATACTGTTTGTTGTTTGTTCCGCATTCTTGGCAAGTTTCTGTTTGCAATGCCAAAGATATTGACTATATATATATATATTGCAATCTTTTTAACTGTAGGACATCTTGTTTTAAGCACTAGACATTAGTAGAATAGTCTTGACCTTTAGAATACAGTCACTTAGAAGAAGTTTGAAGTTTGAGCTTTATAAGATTATCATAAAATATGAAATTAAAGATTATTTCAATTCCCCATTTATAACCCCTCTACATTTCAACATTTGATGTTTTTGCTTTCTATAATCAAGTGTTTACACAATTTTGCTGCTTGGTGGGATTTTTTTTATATATAAACTGTGAGTACTGAAGATTTATCCATCCTTGAATCAAAAATAGCCCCTATTTTCTTGCCCCCTGTTTTCAAGTGCTAGTTCAGGTTGTTGATCCTAGGGAAAAAAAAAAAATTGGGTTCTATGCCTACACGTCGACATAAATTGTAAAGAATTTGATTTTGTATTAGTGGTAATTGCCAGATAAAAAAATTTTAACTTTAACTCTAAAATATTTAAATTTTTCTTAATAAATATTTTATTTTAAATATTTTATGTTAATACTTTTGTTTATGTTGACTCTTTTATCAAGGATTGGGTAGAGAATACGCTCTTTCATTAGCAGAACGAGGGGCTTCAGTTGTGGGTAAGTTTTTCAAAGATAATTTGATTTTTTTTTTAAATATACCTGTAGTTATTATTGCAAGCATGAAAATTTATTCATTACTTATGGTTAAGGGATAAGGAAAAATATTTTATGTTTTATTACATTTACAAGGTAGAGGTATTAGGGAAAAACCTTTAAAAATTTCCCCTTCAATAGAGTAATGGCAGCCCTCTGCCTTCGACTGTATTAATCTCTATGGGGAAATAACATGGGGTGCCATTAGTCTATTAGGTTAAAGTGTTGTGAAACTTTTTTAATCCAATCTACTAGGTAATTTAATTTTAAATGCTTGAACTTTTAACAAAATAACCATAGGATAATTTTTTTGAATTGTCTTAGTACTAGGTATAGCTTGTTTTCCGGTTATATTATTTAGAACTAAAAATTCACGCATAACCCTTCTCTGCTCTGTCGTCACACTTTTATTTCCTACTTCCTTATAATATTTCAAAACCATTTTTCAATCTAAGAGGTGGTATTACTATTTTGAAGGGTTATTTAATTTTGATTTTCTTAAAGGGATAGAATCGATCTTTTGACTACTAACGAAAAGCTTTCATTTTTTTAAATCAGATAGAACCTAAAATTACGTTTTCAAAAATATATATATATTGATAGTTTTAATAACTTAACTATATTTAATTAGTTTTTAAAAGTATTGGTTTTCGGCGCCGCTCCCATCACTGCTCCCTCTACAGTCGTTCGGCAAAAACACGAGCGAACCACCTACATTACCCCGCTAGCCTCCTCTCACACGGAAATATAGTAGATTTACACCTAAAAGTAGTTTTCATACTATTTTGCATTTTGCATTTTCGCCAAATTAGTATTTTTCATGGAAGCTAAGCCTTTGCCAAAATAGCGTAAAAATGAGGTGTTTTGGCCATTACCCGTAACTATTTTGACAAATCTCTATCATCCCAACTCTACAACGTAACCAAGAGTTAAGGAAACAAAGGATAATAAACATGATAAATCAGAATTATGTTTACAAATGTCTTCTCGAATATGCGCCGATTCCCCAGTGAAGGAGAAAAGCTACTATACAGTGGTCTAGAGCTACCTATATACTCCTATTTCCAAACAACCAATGAATCAGTGGACGTTAGCAACGTCACTAGGGTAACAAAACAAGTTGGGCGGTATTCGCGGCTAGTTTGAATTTCAAAATATCTAACGTACTTTTCTTAATTTTAAACGTTTTAATTCGATTTTTTTTTTGGCACACATAATTTTAGGCACATTTTTTTACCTAAAACTGCCCTCATCTTGTACTAGTCGGAAATCCTTGATTCTATCCCTTTAAAATTTCAAAACCTAAATAAATTTATCAAAAGACCTGAATAGAGTAATGGCAGTCCTCTGCCTTCGACTGTATTAAGCTCTATTGGGAAATAACATGGGGTGCCATTAGTCTATTAAATTTAAATTTGCGTTAACTTTTGTTAAAAGTTAATGATCTTGGAGGTACTAGAAGTGGAGAAGGGCAAAATAAGTCTGCAGCTGATCGTGTTGTTGATGAAATAAGGTCTAAAAGAGGCAAAGCAGTTGCTGACTATAGTAAGTTTAAAGTTTCCATTTAAAAAATTAAAAAACCTGTTTGGTAGGCCTACTATAATGCAATATCCTTGAAATTAAAATTGTTAATGCATGGCAATATAAATATAAGACCTTGATATTTTTATTTAGACTCTGTTGAGGATGGGGATAAAATTGTAAAAACAGCCATAGATAACTTTGGACGTATAGGTATACTGTATATATATTACTCAAAAATTTCTGTCCTTATAGTTCTGAATGTATAAATTAAATTTTTAACCCTTTTTTAAGATATTGTCATAAATAACGCTGGAATTCTAAGAGACAAATCATTGCTTAAAATAACCACTGACGATTGGGGTAAATATTTTATTTTTCTAAGGCGTTGTTATTGGGTTAATTAATTAATTTATTCCTATTATTATTTATTTCCTAAATTTAATAAACGTTTTTATTTATTTTAGATTTGGTTCATAGAGTTCATCTCAGAGGCTCATTTTTGGTAACTAAAGCGGCTTGGCCCTATTTTAGAAAACAAAATTACGGGCGCATAATTGTTACATCATCTGGCGCTGGAATTTATGGGAATTTTGGACAGTCTAATTACGGATCTGGTAAAATAAATTTACGCGTGTAAATTACGTGTTAATAACAATTATTTTATAGCAAAATTAGGTTTACTCGGACTCGGAAATACTTTAGCTATTGAAGGAGCAAAGTACGGAATTCATTGCAATACTATAGTACCATTGGCCGCTTCTCGTTTAACTCAGGACATTTTTCCTGAGGGTAAAAATTGTTAATCAAGATAACTTTGAGGTATCTCAAGGTCATTAAAAACTATCTTATCTTTACCCTCAGATTGGATTGAGCAGCTAAAACCCGAATTTATCAGTCCTGTTGTTGTGTACTTGTGCCATAATAGTTGTCCTGAAAACGGGGGTGTTTTTGAAGCTGCTGGAGGCTGGGTTGGCAAATGTAAGTATTAAAATTTCTTACATAATTGCCATTGGTAACTAATCAGTTGTTGAACTTTTATCCTCTTCCCTCATTTGCATTTATTAGATAGGTGGCAACGTTCGATTGGAAAAGCTTTTGTTGGAAAGGGAGATAAAATTTCGCCTGAAAGTGGTAAAAGAAAAATAGATTTGGTCATAAGAAAATAATATATAGCTCCCTATAAGTATGAAACGTAGTACATTTTCATACTACAGCATTTGCTTCCAAATTTGTCGCGCTTACGCTTTTACGCCCCGTGGGAGAAGTTTAGGTACTAAGAGTAAAAGGGGGGCGAAACCATCGCTGCCACCTAAGGTGCCCGCGAAAGGCACGATGGGCTGGGGAAATATCGCCGCGCGCCCTAGAGACAGGAGATGCTCCTTACCTTGTAATAGTATAGGCTAGGCAAGCCTCGGTCGTCCAAACCTGGCGCCATCTATGATAATTTTGACATGTACTTAATCAGTTATAATTATCATAATAATAACTTGTAGACATTTATCTATTTAATTGCAATATAAAATTTGAAAATTTTCTAAACAAATTAATATTTCATCTTTTTAACGCCAAAAACTCTTAATAGGTGGCATTAGAAACTTTTTACAAATTTCAATGGAAGAAAATGCTGTTTACAATCATGGCTTAAATGGAGAGTTTCATACTTATAGGGAGCTATATATTATTTTCTTATGATTTGGTGCATTATCTCTACATAAGTCACTGATTTTTTTTTTTTTTTTTCATTTTTCTTTAATATAGTTAGGGATAATTGGCAAGAAATCACCGATATGACTGACGCAACGAGTCCAGCTAATGTTACTGGTAATTATAATGTTAAAATTTTGATATTGGTAAATTTAATTTAACCCTTGACCCGTTTTTCTTTTAGAACAAACCACTCTGTTGGTTGAAGCTCTGACATCTACGAAAGAAGGAAAAACCAGGATTAAGAAAGATGTTGGTGGATACAGTTATAATCATGATCACGCAATCTTGTACGCTCTCGGAGTTGGCCTTACAACCGCGGAACCGGATCATTTAAGGTTCCTTTACGAAGGCAGTGATGAATTCCAAGTCTTGCCAACATTTGGATCCGTTATTTCAATGCACGCCCTTCTAGAATCTCCAGTTTTGCACGAGCAACTTGAAGGAATTAAGGCGGATCCAACCAAAGTATAAGTTCGTAATAATAACTCTATACTTGCAAAGTGTAACCATTTTTTAACTCTAGATGGTCCATGGGGAACAATATTTGGAAGTTTACGAACCCTTACCGCCATCAGCCACCTTGACATCAACTTGTAATGCTACAGCGGTTTTAGATAAAGGAGCGGGAGCTCTTGTTATTGTGGATGTTGATTCTTACAACGAACAGGGAATCAAAGTGATGAGGAATCAATTTTCCATTTTCTTCCTTGGAGCTGGAGGGTTTGGAGGACCTCGTAATTCCGATAAGGTTGTTCCCATTGCTCAGATGCCATCTAGACAACCCGATGCTGTTGTGTTTGAAAAAACAATGAACAACCAGGCTGCTTTATTCAGATTGTGTGGTGATAAGAATCCTCTTCATATTGATCCTTCCTTTTCCGCCATGGGAGGTAAATTCAAATTTTATTTTAGGCTTTGCTTTACTTAAAATTTTTAATTTAACATTCTTCATGACGCAGGATTTCCAAAACCAATATTGCATGGCTTATGCACTTATGGTTACGCTGGTAGACACGTTCTTAAACAATTTGCCAATAATGACGTTAAGAAGTTCAAGAACATGAAAGCCAGATTTACAGGACCAATTGAACCAGGTCACACTATTAAGACTGAAATGTGGAGAGAAGGAAATAGGATCATCTATCAGTGCATTGCAAGTCTTTTAAATCCTACCAGCGACCCTTTTAAATCCTACCAGCGACCCTTTTAAATCCTACCAGCGACCCTTTTAAATCCTACCAGCGACCCTTTTAAATCCTACCAGCGACCCTTTTAAATCCTACCAGCGACCCTTTTAAATCCTACCAGCGACCCTTTTAAATCCTACCAGCGACCCTTTTAAACCCCCGACGACGACCCTATTAGACCCCCGACGACGACCCTATTAGACCCCCGACGACGACTCTTTTAAACCCCCGACGACGACTCTTTTAAACCCCCGACGACGACCCTATTAGACCCCCGACGACGACCCTTTTAAACCCCCGACGACGACCCTTTTAAACCCCCGACGACGACCCTTTTAAACCCCCGACGACGACCCTTTTAAACCCCCGAAGACGACCCTTTTAAACCCCCGAAGACGACCCTTTTAAACCCCCGACGACGACCCTTTTAAACCCCCGACGACGACCCTTTTAAACCCCCGACGACGACCCTTTTAAACCCCCGACGACGACCCTTTTAAACCCCCGAAGACGACCCTTTTAAACCCCCGAAGACGACCCTTTTAAACCCCCGAAGACGACCCTTTTAAACCCCCGAAGACGACCCTTTTAAACCCCCGACGACGACCCTTTTAAACCCCCGACGACGACCCTATTAGACCCCCGACGACGACCCTATTAGACCCCCGACGACGAACCTATTAGACCCCCGACGACGACCCTTTTAAACCCCCGACGACGACCCTTTTAAACCCCCGCCAACCATTTTCTAAAGTCAATTTTATAATCTTTGTTTTCTTTAAAAGGCTGTTGAAACTGGAAAACCTCTTGTTACTGGAGGCTATGTTGAATTGGAAGCAGTAACTCCCCTTTACGCTGCACCTAGCCAACCTAATAGCAATAATTCAGCTAACGAGATTCCTCTGTCAAGTTCGGGTGGTGGCGGTGACAACCCACATAACTCTAATGGCTTAATTTCGGACTTAATTTTTGCTGAAATTGGAAAGAAACTGAAAGAACTTCCAGATATTGCCAAGAAGGTTCAAGCCATTTATGAATGGAATATCACGAAGGGTGGCAAACCAGCTGCGCAATGGAGTACGTTAGATTTAACGTAAATCTTGAAGGCTTTTTGTGTTTTTTAATCTCTTTGGTATTAATTTACCAGTTCTCGACTTGAAAAATGGTACCGGAGATTTATACAGAGGTCCTATTAAAGAAGGCAAAGCTCATTGTACCTTAACCATTGATGACGATGATATGTTGAGCATGGTGACTGGAAAACTCGATGCCAGAAAGGCCTTTATGTCTGGGCGGTTGAAAATTAAAGGAAACATTATGCTGACTCAAAAGTTACAACCGTTATTGGCTGCCAATCGTGATAAGGCCAATATTCAGGTTCCAAAACAGGCAGCTCCAGCCGCGCCTCAAGCTAGTTCCACTCCTTCAGCCGCTTTGAAAAGTGACGTGGTCTTTGCTGGGTACCAAAAGAGTTTAGAAAGAAACCCGCAGTTTGTTGAAATTCAACATATTTATCAGTGGAACATAACTAAGGATGGAAAAGTGGCTGCAGTGTGGAGTAAGTATACTTTTATCTCCTTCTCTATGAGACTATAGCAGGGGTGTGCGAGTACTCTGTTCGAGTATCGAGCCGAGTACTCGACTCGATACTCGATAACAACACATTGAGATACTCGAGACAGATTCGAGTAGCTTTTTAACATCTTAAATACTCGAGTCCGAGGCTTACAACTATAGCAGACGATGAGTTCATGAGAATTTATTTTGAAAATCAATTGTTCAATGTTTAATTGATCACTAACAATCTTTTTGAACTAGTTCGATATTAGATAATTGAAAATCTTCGTTATTTTCAAGAAATTGACAAAATTGCTAATCGACAAGTCAATATTTGAGACTCGATAATTACTCGAAAGAACCAAAATTTGACCTATCTAAATACTCGATACTCGAAAGTATTTTTGAGACTCGGCTCGATACTCGATAAGAAATTAGTTTCGATACTCGGACTCGGCTCAAAACCGAAAAAACGGGACTCGCACACCACTGGACTATAGTCATTTGCAACCTTGCACTTGCCTACCTATTCAGTTCTTACTCAAAATATTTGGACAATTTTGATTTTAGCTTTTGACTTGAAGAATGGTAATGGATCTGTCTACCGTGGTCCTCCAAAGCAAGGAAAAGCCGATTGCATCTTAACCTTAGATGATGATTTGATGGTTGGAATGTCAGCTGGACAAGTTGATCCCCAAAAAGTAATTTTACGCAAAAAGTAAAATTTTTCGACATAGTATTAAATTAAGTTAACATTGTTTTTATACAGGCTTTCATGAGTGGCAAGTTGAAGATTCAGGGCGATGTTTTAGCCTCAGAAAGGTTGCACGATATGCGAGAGGATTTCAAAAACCGTATGAAGAGCAAAAGTGATCAGCCTGAAGACAATGGTACTTCAACCGCTCAACCTTCGAACGAACCACCCATTTGCGTCAAGTCTGACATCATCTTCGAGTTATTTGGAGAAAGGTTATTGGAAGAACCGGACATTGCCAATAAAATGAAAGTTATCTATCACTGGAATGTTTTTAGAGATGGAAAGAAAATGTCAGATTGGAGTAAGTAGTACCTAAACCTTTGTTTCCGGAACGTTTTTGCAAAGAGTTAATCATGGATTAACTAACGCTAGGGATTGTTCACTAACTGGGTTTCCCATGTATTGCTATCGCCAACTACATGTTCCGAATTATTCCTTGATTCCCCTCTTCATTCCCCCAATTTATTGGACCAAAACGGATGTAGATACAGCGCCATCTCTCGGCAAAATAAATCATTTTTGCCCAATTTAGGCATTATTTCAATTTTGACGTCATAGACCACGTGATATTTGGTCCAATTTTCTTATAACTTCCTGTTAGGGATAGTAGCTGCTGCTAGGGGGCGTTTGGAACACGCATGCGTTAGCTTTTTGGGGGAACGAACTATCCCTAGCGTTAGTTAATCCATGAGTTAATTAATTTAAAGTGTTTTAAATTAATCAAATTTACAGCTGTAGACTTAAAAACTGGCTCAGGCGCCATTTATAAAAGCACACCCAAAACAAAAGCCGATTGTATCTTAACATTGGAGGATGAAGACACTATTAGGTTATTAACTGGAAAGCTTAACCCTCAAAGAGCCTTTATGACTGGCAAACTAAAAATTAAGGGAAACATTATGTTAACTCAAAAGTTAAACCAATTATGGCAAGAAATCTTAAAAAGCGGTCGCGCTGTTGAATTGCCTCTTCTTGAACCAATCTTAATTGACAAGGTATCAAGAATTCAAGATGAAACTTGATAGGAAGAAGAAAAACTTGTTTCTAACCCACTGATGTCTTTAATATAGGCTTTAGATCCTAGACTTTATAGTGAATACGCTTTTTTGGCTCTAACAAAGAAGTTAGCGCGTAATCCTGATTTGGTTGATAAAGTTAATACAGTATTTGAATGGAACATCACTAAGGATGGAAAGAAGGAAACCACTTGGAGTAAGATCATATTACATCTATTTCTATCTCAATTAGCCTTATTCCTGATCAGCGCCACCTACGCATAGCGGCGACTTTGAGGACTACTGTAATCGGCAAGCCAATCAGATGTCGCTAAAATCTGGTGACGTCATTTTTGGTAAGACCCCGAGAGTGCCCGTCAGTGACGTCACCAGATTTTAGCGACTTCTGATTGGCTTGCCGATTACAGTAGTTCTCAAAGTCGCCGCTATGGGTAGGTGGCGCTGATCAGGAATAAGGCTAATTTTACTTAAAAATAATTTTTTTTTAAAGCTTTGGACATGAAGAAACCATTAGGAGCCATTTATCGTGGACCATCAAAAGGAGACAAAGCTACTTGCACTATTACAATTGATGATAGAGATTTCTCTGAGCTGGTACTTGGAAGATTACCAGCTGAACAAGTACTTCAGAATTTATTTTTCTTTTGTTCCATAATATTAATTAATTAATTAATTTAATTTAACTAATTTCAAATTAATCAGGCACTCAGTCGTGGAGGAAGAATTCAAATTAGTGGAGATGCTTCCGCAGTTGATAAAGTTACGCAATTATTCAAGGTTTCTGCATCGAAACTCTAATAAGAGGAGAGTTTTAATGTATCGAATGTTACCCCCATTATATCATTCCATTTCCAAAAAAAAAAATGAAATTAATTTAGTAAGTTTATGACCTTTACACCCTCCCACCCACCCTTGATCAAAATAATAATTATAAGCCTTAATTATCCTATTATAATTAATAAGGCAAATATACGTAGATGTAATTTTTAAAGTTGGTATTACTATTTTTCAAAGGTTTAAAATTAAAAAAAAAAACAAAAAAAAAACAAAGGGAAACAAAATACAAAAGAAAAGATATAAGCTCAAAGGGTTTATTATTACTATATAATGTAAATGTTAATTAATTAAATATTTTTCTAGAAATGTAAAATTATGATTATGATGTTCAATTTATAATTATAAGTTAATTTAAATTTTTTAAAATAATTTCTTACATTTAATATTGCACAATTTGCAAAAATTTTATACACTCTTAAATATAAGGAAGCTATTCTAGTTAGTATTTTCGAAAAAGGTGTTGATTTTAATTTAAGTGTTGGATTTAAATTTTAATTGTTGTTTTTAATTTAATTCATACAAAGCCTCGGATTCGGAATTAGAAGGCTACATTGTCTAAGTTATATTGCTTCCAAAGAAAAAGAAAAACTGACTAGTGAATATTAATTTTAGCAAAATTGTGCTCTATTTTCCATTGTAAATTGTTAATAGGATTATTTTTTACACTAAAATTACTTAGTAATTAGCCTTATTCCTGATCAGCGCCACCTAACCATAGCGGCGACTTTGAGAACTACTGTAATCGGCAAGCCAATCAGATGTCGATAAAATCTGGTGACGTCATTTTTGGTAAGACCCCGAGAGTGCTTGTCAGTGACGTCACCTGATTTTAGCGACTTCTGATTGGCTTGCCGATTACAGTAGTTCTCAAAGTCGCCGCTATGGTTAGGTGGCGCTGATCAGGAATAAGGCTAATTGGGATTTAAATTAATATTAGATCCTAAATTCTAGGATTCCATTTCAACAAGTAAACAGTTTTGTCTTCCAGGCCAGCTGCTAAAATTAATCCTTTATCATTGGCTCCGTCTAATCCATCTAGCCAGTCTTTATCTCCAATAGAAATTTGAGAACAGTCGGGTGTTGCTGGTCTGACAATATAAAAGTATCTTAGTTTAAATAAAATAGCCGGAAGTGTTACAATGTCCAAAGTTCCTAACCTGGACGGAGGTAGATACCAATGAGCAACTTCTTTTAAGCTCTTAGCATCGAGTACGACAAAATTAGGTTTGTGTCTATGAGGTGTGATAAACGCGATGTATTTGCAACCCGCCCCCAGGAAAAGTTTCACTTTAACGTTTAGTTGTATTTCAGAGTCCATTTTCTTTTCTTCCACGTTCCATTTACAGAGTAAGGCTGGTTTGTGAGCCATGGGGGCGTCTTGATTAACGAAATAAAGATGAGTACCGTCAAAATGTAAGCCGGGTGTGAAGAAACCAATGTCCATATCAGAGTTCTTGAAAGGAATATTGTAAAGGGAGGAAATGTATAGTCCTTCAGGGGCTCCTCGGACTGTTCCAAAACTCATGGCCCAAACTATAATGCCCGTTTTATCCATACTAAATACAATATGCTTGTGATGATGGTCATTGTCTCGTTCAAGAGGTAAGGGTCTCAACATCACTTTGAGAACCCAAACATTATGCCCTTGTAACGTGGTTAGTAAGTTGCCTCTCATTAAAGACCACACTTTGATTTTTGTGTCGGCCGAACCACTAACAAGAACATCAAGCTCGTCCGAATAATCGAATGAAAATATCGCGCCAACATGCCTAAATTGAACAGAATGTTTCTCCAATAAGATACGTTGTATTTTTTTTTAAACCATATTAGCCTTATTCCTTATCAGCGCCACCTACCCATAGCGGCGACTTTGAGAACTACTGTAAGCGGCAAGCCAATCAGATGTCGCTAAAATCTGGTGACGTCACTGACTGGCACTCTCGAGTCTTACCAAAAATGACGTCACCAGATTTTAGCGACATCTGATTGGCTTGCCGCTTACAGTAGTTCTCAAAGTCACCGCTATGGGTAGATGGCGCTGATCAGGAATAAGGCTAATTGACATGCCTAAGATATTCCACCATTCTTTCTCCACTGTCTAAGCTCCAAGACATGAGATGACCAACGTAGGAAGCTGCTATGAGTATTCTATCATCAAATTTAATAGCAGAAACGCTAGATTCCGTACGCAAAGTCATCAGGCACTGATCATTGCCGCAATCCCAGATTTGTATCCTCTTGTTGTCAGAAGCTACAGTACACACATTTCAGCTTACTCGTACTTCATTCATACAAAATCCTAAACTTTAAGATAAATTGCACGCTTGAATAACAAAATATATAAAATTGTACAATCCCTAAGATACATAAACACCATGGAGAAAAACTCAAGATTCAAAACTGGATTTGTTTTTACCAGTTGCTAGCTTCCCACGATGGTAATACACCGCCGTAACCTTTCTTAGTTGTCGATCATATACTTGCCCTTCAAAACTACTACCATCTTTCATTTGTTTCTGTCTATAAGCCATTTCCATAAAGAAGGACTTCCAATAAGGGCCATCGTGCGAACGATATTGTCTATTGATAACAAGGCCAATACTCTCACAAGCGCGTTGCCACGCTCCAGCTGAGGAGGATATAATTTGATTCCATGTTTGGTTTACCGCGCACGACATTAATAATGATTGGGGGTCTAGAAAAGCTAGGAGATACTCTCGCAACTCTGGGGGTAAAAGTCTTAGAAAGTCTCTGTATAGTAAGTGTTCGAGAAGAGGGTATAGATGCACCAACTGGCTTTCGCCACTTATAGATATAAGGTAATCTAATGTCAAATTCCGTTCTTTGTCTGTCAGTTTTTTGTAGAAGGATGCTAAGTCGGTAATCCATGTTTCAAACCCGGGTGTCGCAGTTTCTTCGGGCGCTAGAAAAGTTAATACGCTATAAAAATGTGTCCAAATTACAAAGAAGACAAGTTGGGAAACCAAAATAAACCTCTCCGAGTCAAGACGCAATTAAGAGGTTTATCTTAAATAATTAAATAAATATAATTTATATTAATTATTTTAATCGTCATCAATTTAGTTTAATTATGCTAAATTTTTAAGATACACACAGACAAACAGACACGTCCAGTGTAATACCTCTCCATGACGTCATCGTCACTCGGAGAGGTAAAAAATGCACGATAGAGCTCTGCCCCTGGGGCATGCCGCCATGGATTTAGTACAGAAGCTTACACTTCATGGATATATCACTCACCTTAAAACACGCACCACATTTATTCCTCGTCTGAAATGGAGGGGGGGGGGGTTGAGTAGCATGCGCTCCAAGAGAAAAAGAAATTTTTCCTCAATTTCTACGTCATCCGAGAGCTTATACCCCTACTCCCGCGAATTTTATGACGTAAATGTGGTTAAAGGGGTTGGCCGGAGCTGTTGGGGTGAAGGGGGGGTCAAACTGTTGGTTAGCATATTGCTTACCCGCCCACCGCGACGGTGGCGCCATTCCTTATGGCCAAAGAGCTGGGTGTTTTCCCCCTGAACTAAGGGCGGACTTCATCCCAACAGCACCGGTTAGCCCCTTTAAAATCGAATTGCCTTACCGAAGGCTACAGTGATATATCCATGAAGCGTAAGCTTATATACTAAATCCATGATGCCGCCCTGGAGGCCTCGATAATTCTAGGGTCCAAGGCTTAGAATAAGTTTCTAATCTCTGACTCTTATAAGTGTTGATTTAATAGAAATTGTATAAATTTATGTTACTTGATGGTTTTCATTAGGTTTGGTTTAAATTTTCAGGTTTTATATTATAAAAAGCAATGGAAAAAGCAAGAATAACAAAAGCTTACTCTCAGCAGCAGCCATAATTTTGTAAATTCCACCCCTACAGTAATTGGCCAATGAAAGTCACGTGGTTCAGCATTCCGGAAGTTAGCGTGTGATTGTTAGGGGAAGAAGGGGGGTAATTGGTAATTTTGATTTTGTAAACTTCGGTAAAGTATAGCGATGGGAGACGAAAGCGAAAAGAAGATATCTTTAGTTATTAAAACAGCGAAAGAAAAACATAAAATAGAAATCGGAGCCAACGCTTCGGTTAAAGAGGTAAATTTTAATTATTGTAAATTAATTTATACCCCAGTTAAATGCTGGGAAATTCGTTCTCAAAGTACAGTTTTTTTGTTACTAAGACTTGGCTAGGATCTTTATAGAGTAATGGCAGCCCTCTGCCTTCGACTGTATTAATCTCTATGGGGAAATAACATGGGGTGCCATTAGTCTATAGAAAGTTGAAAACTGCTGACGCATTTTCCATTTTCCCTTGAACACATTTCGAAGTTATATGCTTAAAATGGAAAATAATAATTTCTTATGTCCATATAATCTTTCCTAGTTTTGCAATCGGGAATGAGATGTTTTATTTAAAATAAGAGTGATTGAGCTTCTTTAGAAAGTTTTTTTTTTATTTTCTTATTTATATCATAACAGTTGAAAGATGAAGTCTCCAAACAGTTTAATGTGCCTCTTGAACAATTATGTTTAATATTCGCTGGTAAAATTCTAAAAGATCATGAAACCATGGCAACCCATCGTGAGTTAAGAATGATTATATATTCAAATTGTTCTTTATTTTTGACATAAATTTGTGTTCTTAGACATAGAAGATGGATTAACGGTACATTTAGTTGTTAGAACTCATCAGGTATTTGCACCTTAAATATAATACAAGTTCTTTAGGCATAAATAACTTTTTAACTCTCTTCTTTTAGCCCCCTACTGATCAACCTGCCAGTAGTGGGACGCCACAGGCAAATGTTTCACAAACACCCTTTGGGTTAGGTGGTCTAGGTGGCATTCCTGGTTTGGGAAACTTGGGCTTGGGTTCGGGTAATTTTATGGAAGTCCAGCAGAGAATGCAAAGGGAGGTGAGTGTAAAACGCGTGTATCAGGGTTCGTACACGACCTGGAAAACCTGGAAAAGTCAGGGAAATTGAAAATGGGCCTAAAAGGTCAGGGAAATTGAAAATGGGCCTAAAAAGGCAGGGAAATGTCAGGGAAAAATATATTGGTGGGAAATTGATAGTCTGGATAACAGTATAAGGGTGACCAAAAAAGTGTTGTCTGAGACTTGAGCAGAACCCCAAATTCGCGGAGATCGCTTCGCTCGCTCCGGTTATTTATGATTTACTTATGGTTAAATTTACACGAATTAATTGGTTTATCTTTATAACAATGACAACTCGTGCAAAAATGATTCGAGTGAATTTAGATTGGTTTTCTTATATTTACGCCTTATAAGTTATTGCATAAGGTCAGGGAAATTTGTGGAATTTAGTCAGGGAAAACCTGGAAAAGTCAGGGAATTTCATTCCAAAAATTTTGTACGAACCCTGTATATTGAAATAAAATTAAAAATCTTTGAAAAAAACTTATAATTTTTAAATTATGCCAGATTATGTCAAATCCCGAATTATTAAGACAAGTAATGGATAACCCGGCTGTTCAATCGTTAATGTCAAACCCGGATTATATGCGAGATTTGATTAGAAGTAACCCTCAAATGCAACAGCTTATGGAAAGAAACCCAGAAATCAGTCATATGCTAAACAATCCGGATTTATTAAGACAAACGATGGAAGTAGTTAGAAACCCCTCAATGTTGCAAGAGTTGATGAGGACTCAAGATAGAGCCCTAAGTAATTTAGAAGTAAGTAATTCCCTGATAGAGTAGTGTCGATAGAGAGGGGAGTAGACTGTGTATCCCTCCCTCTAGGCGCGCTTTTGTAAGAGGTGATACTGTACGCGCCTGGTAGGGGGGGATGACACTGAGCTAAGAGATAGCGTACGTAGAACTGACATTACTCTATAGATTGGTTTGGTCAATGCGAGTGTTGACCAAAGTATTTTGCAATTTTTTAAGAGTATACCTGGTGGATATAACGCATTAAGACGAATTTACACTGAATTGCAAGAACCAATGTTAAATGCTGCCCAAGAACAGTTTGGAGGAAATCCTTTTGCCGCATTGGTTGGAAACAATCAAGGTATTACTTAAAAAAACTAATAATACCGTTACCGTCTTGGTGCTTTTATATTTTGATGTAATATCTCTTTTTTTTTTTTTTAAATTAGATTCGACAAATGCCCAAAGAGGGACTGAAAATAGAGATCCATTACCAAATCCTTGGTCACCTGGAGGTGGTCCAACTTCACCAGGTGGGACACCAACAGGGAGTGGAGGAACAACAGGCTCAACTACTGGAGGAAATCCGACATTCAACAGCGGTATATTGGGATCTCCCGGAATGCAGAGTTTAATGAATCAATTGATTGAAAACCCTCAACTGATGCAAAACATGATGAATGCCCCTTACATGCAGTCTATGCTCCAGGCTTTGGCAGCCAACCCGGAAATGTCTTCTCAAGTATGAATTAATTACAGGGGTGTGCGAGTACTCGTTAAGTTCGAGTACTCGGTTCGAGTATCGAGCCGAGTACTCGACTTGATACTCGATAACAACACATTGAGATACTCGAGACAGATTCAAGTAGCTTTTTAACATCTTAAATACTCTGACAAATACTCGAGTCCGAGGCTTACAACTATAGCAGACGATGAGTTCATGAGCATTTATTTTGAAAATCACCTGTTCAATGTTTAATTGATCACTAACAATCTTTTTGAACTAGTTCGATATTAGATAATTGAAAATCTTCGTTATTTTCAAGAAATTTACCAAATTGCTACTCGACAAGTCAATATTTGAGACTCGATAATTACTCGAAAGAACCAAAATTTGACCTATCTAAATACTCGATATTCGAAAGTATTTTTGAGACTCGGCTCGATACTCGATAAGAAATTAGTTTCGATACTCGGACTCGGCTCGATACTCGATAAGAAATTAGTTTCGATACTCGGACTCGGCTCGAAACCGAAAAAACGGGACTCGCACACCACTGATTAATTAGCCTTTCAATTGGACGCGTTTTTAAGAATCTTTATTAGATTATTAGTGGGAATCCAATGTTTGCCGGAAACCCTCAACTTCAAGAACAAATGAGGAGTATGATGCCATCATTTTGGCAACAAGTAATTAGATAATTAATTAATTATTCGATGTTAGTGGAAGAGGAGAGGACGTGTTTTTAAAAACGGGTTATTGTTTACAGCTGCAAAATCCTGAAATTCAGAATGTAGTGACTAACCCGGAAGCCTTGAGAGCTATTGTACAAATTCAACAAGGAATGGATCAGCTTCAACGCGTTGCTCCTAATATTTTCTCCTCGTTAGTTTTCTCTACTTCAAATAATTCTTACAAACGACCATTATAGTATATTATTTTAATTATCTAATAGTGTTCCTGGAATGGCTTCGCCACTTGGTGCTAATTTAGGAGGCCTAGGAACGACAACTTCTAATCCATCCAGCACCGTTTCTACTACCAATTCTACTAACCAAACTACGACAGCCGCTTCAACCCCTAGCGCAACCACCACTACTACTAGTACTACTACGAGTGGAAGTTCCGCTATTCCTTCACCTCAAGACCCTTTTCAACAATTTATGGCCCAGATGATAACTGCTATGGCTCAAGGAGGAGGCGCGGGCGGCGTAGGCTTGGGAAATGTAAAACTAAATGACAAAAACAAACCTTGAGTTGTTTAAAATTTTGACTAACTTTCATTTCAAAGACTCAACAGCCACCCGAAGAACGCTATAGGGGTCAACTAGAACAACTCGCTGGAATGGGATTTGTCAATAGGGAAGCCAATTTGCAAGGTAACTTGTTTTTAGAGGTGTGCTAGTAGTGGAAAACGCGAATCCAGTTTCCCTATGCTCTGGCGCGTCCGTTTTCCCTATACTCTGGCGCGTCCGTTTTCCCTATACTCTGGCGCGTCCGTTCCGTTTTCCCTATACTCTGGCGCGTCCGTTCCGTTTTCCCTATACTCTGGCGCGTCCGTTCCGTTTTCCCTATACTCTGGCGCGTCCGTTCCGTTTTCCCTATACACTGGCGCGTCCGTTCCGTTTTCCCTATACTCTGGCGCGTCCGTTCCGTTTTCCCTATACTCTGGCGCGTCCGTTTTCCCTATACTCTGGCGCGTCCGATTTCCCTATACTCTGGCGCGTCCGATTTCCCTATACTCTGGCGCGTCCGTTTTCCCTATACTCTTTCGCGTCCGATTTCCCTATACTCTGGCGCGTCCGATTTCCCTATACTCTGGCGCGTCCGATTTCCCTATACTTGGGCGCGTCCGTTCCGTTTTCCCTATACTCTGGCGCGTCCGTTCCGTTTTCCCTATACTCTGGCGCGTCCGTTCCGTTTTCCCTATACTCTGGCGCGTCCGATTTCCCTATACTTGGGCGCGTCCGTTCCGTTTTCCCTATACTCTGGCGCGTCCGTTCCGTTTTCCCTATACTCTGGCGCGTCCGTTCCGTTTTCCCTATACTCTGGCGCGTCCGTTTTCCCTATACTCTGGCGCGTCCGTTCCGTTTTCCCTATACTCTGGCGCGTCCGTTCCGTTTTCCCTATACACTGGCGCGTCCGTTCCGTTTTCCCTATACTCTGGCGCGTCCGTTCCGTTTTCCCTATACTCTGGCGCGTCCGTTCCGTTTTCCCTATACTCTGGCGCGTCCGTTCCGTTTTCCCTATACTCTGGCGCGTCCGTTCCGTTTTCCCTATACTCTGGCGCGTCCGTTCCGTTTTCCCTATACTCTGGCGCGTCCGTTCCGTTTTCCCTATACTCTGGCGCGTCCGTTCCGTTTTCCCTATACTCTGGCGCGTCCGTTCCGTTTTCCCTATACACTGGCGCGTCCGTTCCGTTTTCCCTATACTCTGGCGCGTCCGTTCCGTTTTCCCTATACTCTGGCGCGTCCGTTCCGTTTTCCCTATACTCTGGCGCGTCCGTTCCGTTTTCCCTATACTCTGGCGCGTCCGTTCCGTTTTCCCTATACTCTGGCACGTCCGTTTTCCCTAAGCCAAGAATTTTCTTAATATTTCACAGCTTTGATCGCTACATTTGGTGATATAAATGCGGCGGTAGAGAGGCTTCTTCAAACCCAACAGTAGTTTATTAATATTATTATTATTATGAATTATTATTATTATTATTGAAGAAAAAAAAGAACAGGTTGTTAAGGATAGAAAAACTGATCCAAAACTTTCCTCGTACGTGTTTAAGAACATTGGCAAATAATTTCTACATAGAAAATAAAAAAGCTGGATATTTGTTTAATCGGACCAATTTTCCCAAATTTATTGCAAACTTTTGACAGCCTTTTTTGACTTCGTAAATAAATTTTAATATTTTCCCCCGAGTTAACTTAATTTATTAATTTTAATTAAATTAAATTAATTTAAAACTAAGGTATTTTTTTTTTTTTGGTTTAAAAAATTAAAAAATCGACATTTTCACTAACTGCCTGACGAGTGACGACCCAACTGTATTTTTTCTTACAAAAGTTTTCTCCGATGATAAAGTTAACGGTAGTTATTATTTGCCAATACATTCCTTATTCCAAAATATCCTTATTATTAATTATATATTATTTTGGATATAATTCCTTTCCAGTCTTGATTATTAATTATTAAAATAATGAATGCCATAAAATGCAAAAACGAAAAAAAAAAAAAAAATGTATAATTGGTGAAGTAAAATTTTGCAAATAAAAAGTGAATCCTATTGTATTTTAATTTTTATAATTTCTACAACATTTCTAATTCTCTGTGAATTTTTCTCATTTCTTCCGTGACTTTGAATCCTTTACCATGACCTGGTATTATGTAATCCGCTAGATCCAGGAGTTTTTGACGACTTTTATATTGCGTTACTGGATCTTCGCTACCAGCTTCGTCTTTCCATATTTTAAAGTCTCTAATATCTTCTTCTTTTTCGAATATGTCTCCCGCAATCGCTATAACTCCGTGATCTTCATTTTGAACTATAACAGACACGTCAGACTTGGTATGGCCTGGCGTTGGAAGAATGTATAGTCCATCGGCGATTTCAAATTTTTCTCCCGCCTCAAAAGGGTGTATGTAATACTTGTCAGCTTTGTGGATGGAAAAACCCACAATATGATAAGTCGCGCTAGTGAACAAATTCAAATTTCCTATATGGTCACAATGACCGTGGGTGCATACGACGTAATTGATGTCATCCGGTGTCAAACCATTTTTTTGGAGGCTTTGCATCAAGAAATTTTTATCCCAGGCACTAAGAGTATCAACTACAATGTTCAAACCATTTCCCGTAATTAGCGTTGATGTTGAATTTGCCATTGGAACGCCGTCAACTACAGTAGAGTATCCCTCTTTCAAAACGACAACACTAAACATCGTCATCGTCCTTCACACTTCTGATAGCCTAGGCACGTACTAATTGAGCAACTCAGCAATCTCAGTTGTGGCGTCAGTGTCTAGGTAAGATCGGGCAGAGGATATGGCCAAACCAAAAGTGTATGCATATAAAAATAATACTCTCTATATACTTTTGAAAAAAACCTACCATCTCCCACAGAACTTAATGTTAATTTCGGGTTCCTTAACTTCCTTTGAATTTCCCGCCGATAATCCGGTGGGCTATGGCAGAGTGTACAAATTTAGACCATAGAGTATGTTCTAACAAAGAAGATACACGCCCCAGGAATGGAAAGTGTAGCTTCCTCTAGTGTAAATTTTTGTCTGGCCCCTCCTAGTACGCTCCAAAGGCAGGCTCGGTTGACCGAGGTATTTCCGGCTACTTTGAAATTGCATAGACCCAAAGAAGATACACGCCCCAGGAATGGAAAGTGTAGCTTCCTCTAGTGTAAATTTTTGTCTGGCCCCTCCTAGTACGCTCCAAAGGCAGGCTCGGTTGACCGAGGTATTTCCGGCTACATTGAAATTGCATAGACCGGAAGTTCCTTGGTCAACCCAACCCCCAGACTGTCAGACATACCTTCCATTCCTGGAGCGTATATTTTCTTTGATAGACCGGAAGTTCCTTGGTCAACCCAACCCCCAGACATACCTTCCATTCCTGGAGCGTATATTTTCTTTGGTTCTAATGGCTATATTTGAGACCATTATAGTGTTCTAATGTCTATGATTGAGACCATTATAGTGTTCTAATGTCTATGATTGAGACCATTATAGTGTTCTAATGTCTATGATTGAGACCATTATAGTGTTCTAATGTCTATGATTGAGACCATTATAGTGTTCTAATGTCTATGATTGAGACTAGAGACGAGAGAGAGAGACCCCCTAAAGACTGAACTTCACTGAAGTGGAATGTTTTGATGCCTCGCTCAATCTATCGTTTTTTTAGGCCCTACTATGTGGATTAAAAACTAGTTCAGGCAATTAATAAATTGGCTTTTGACCGGCGGTATCTTTCTTGAATAATGGGCAAAGTGAATTGTGTTTGTTTGGTGATCTGTAATGTAATATTATAAAATGACAATCCAAGGCTTAGTATATTTAACAACTAGATATCGTTTTCGCTTTAAAAGAATTTTCACCCTAATAGCTATTATAAGTTTGGGTTTATTCATTTGGTTCAAAATTGTTGACAATGAGAAAAACAAAAATGCAAAGGAGTTAAATAAAATACGCGCAAACTCCAGTCTAAGAGAACCTAAGGAGGACCAAGCTGGCTTATTATACGTAGACTATATTAAAATTAATTCTCTGGTTAAAATTGGCAATAGCAAGATTTCTGAACAATTTAAAAACATATCGGAAGCGAACTCTTGTCCAGCTTGTTACGGTGTTGACTACTGCGGCAATACGGCAATTCAATCTTTTGATACAGAAACTCTATTTAAAGAAATACATACTCGCTCTATTCAGTGGGAAGGCCAATATAAGCAAGTAGCTTGGTTAGACACTGACAGTTCTTCCAAGATACAACTAAGCCACGTGCGCAAAAGGGAGTGGGAAAGTTTAGAATCTTTCGTGTGCAAAAACTCTAGCCTGGGGAATAAATGCAACGGACCAAAAGTCAAAGATGTTAGAAGAGTTTTAGGAAACCCCGCATTTCTTAAAGTTGAAAACATAGCTAATATTTATAAGGCTATAAATAAAATGAAAAATGAAATACCGTAAGACTAATTGCGTTTTCCTTTGGGTCCTCGCGGAGCGCTCCCACGGAGGAATAAAAATAGGAGATCCTATTCTTCAAAAACAGTCTTTAACGAAGCTGGAAACTACTACTACCATTTTTATTGCTCCTTGGGAGCGCTCCGCGAGGACCCAAAGGAAAACGCTATAAATAATAATTAAGTACCTTGCACTAAGAAGTCTTAAATTTTTATTGAACATTAAAGTCTTCTAGTGTGTGCGACTGAGAAACTGGTAGACCAATTGAAGAAATCCTTTGATTTAGATAGAAATGAAATATTTAGCACGGACGAACAAAGTGTCATGCTCACCAGTATCCTCACAAATCAAGCTTACGCCTTGATGAAGGTTAAATCATAGATAAACAAATAATATCTAGATTCTAACTTATTGCTCTATTTAATTTAGGTCAAAAAAATGGCTAACATAAATATACCAATCCCCAAACTTTTAGGAGCGTGTGGTCGTTTAGTATTTAGGGAAAAGGATTGGACTCCTCTAACTAAAGCTTTAGATGAATCTTTCGAAGTACGGGCAGGAATTGCTTTGCAATTATTACAAACAGTGGAAGATCTCCAAGTAATTAAGCTTATAGAGTGCTGTCAGAAGCGCCGGTGTGACGTCACCCATGCTGTTTTCCCATAAAGAAAAAACGGTAACTGTCATGGCCGCTCATTGCTAAAGGCAGACTCGTGACGTTTAACCTTGGATCTGACGTCACAACTGACAGCACTCTATAGTATTTTGTGTAGGATGAAGTGAAAACTTACGCCAATAAGCCATTTTTAGGATGAAGACCCCGACTGGTATTTTTTCAATACTGATTTTTCCTATGACAGTTTGATGCGAAACCGGGATGGTGAAGTGGTTCTAACTAATTTGGAAGACATTGCTATAGTGGATAAATCTCTTTTTCCTCCCTGTATTTTCTTTAGCTTGAATTTTTCCCAATTCTCCTTGCTTATTAAATATTAATAAGGCAATTTTTATTTAGATAAAGTTCGCCCTTTATTAGACAAAGACGGTGAATTATGCAATGAACTTTGTTTCCAACGTTTTACACGTCAAATTTTGGATAAAAATTTAAACAAATCTCTATCAATGTGCTCGAAAGTTGGGTATTACGGTCAATTAATGCAGGCCTTAGTTTGCAAACAACTTTTCTCTAATTTGGAGGAACATAAATCTCCGGGTTTTTTCAATTTTGATGGCAATAAAATCCATAAAAAATCCAGTTTTCCTGGTAAAATCCCTGTCAAAGCTTTGTGAATCATTTAAAGTAAATTAAATTTTCCACTGGTTTCAGGTTTGCTTCATTCCATACCGGAAAAAGACCGGGAAACTGTGGAGGATCTTTTAAGAGAATGCGTCCAAGAAACTAATATTGGCGGAAGAAAACAAGCAGTTGATGAGTTAAGAGAAATCTTAGAGAAATATCTAAATTATGATGATCAAGAAGAGAAAGTCAGTAATCGTAACGAGGATGATGATGATAATGCTGTAGTTTAAGTTCTAATGAATCAAAACTTAAACTTTAATTAGTTTAAATTAAAACCTACATCATAAATAAATATTAAAGTCTTCCATTTTTAAATACTCAAACAAATAAAAAGAAAGACAACATAAATGTCACGTCATCACAAATGTATAACGCTTTTAACATTACATACAATTAAATGTACATTTTTTTTAATATTGGTTATGTTCTATAACTAGTCAATATAACGTTTTAGCTTGTATTAAAATAAGTATTAATTTTTTTATATGTAACAAAACGGGTGCTTTAGAAGATTGAATCTCGGAGTCTTTTCTTGGATGAATATTGAATAACTATTAATTTAATAGTTTATAGTACTTTCATATGTAATTCTTTTTTTTCCTATAAATTATACCTTAATTAAATACCTTTATCAAAAAAAGTAACAATTGCTAATAAATTTTGAAGTATTAATTAATTTAATTTACAATAAATATTTCCAATTTCCACTAATTTTGATATCTTAGTTATCTATTGGAGAACCTTTCAATAAATTTTGTAAATTCTAAAACTTCGCCATAAGGTTGGGAACGACTCATACTTATAAAGTCATCTAAATTATTTTCAGGAGCTAGAAAGACAAATTTAATGTTTTTACTTTTAGCTTTAACCTCTTTAAATTTTTTCAGATCTTTTTAATTAAATTACCATTTGGTGCTCTTATGCAAGGATAAGATGGGGGAGGTTTTATATACACACCAAACTTCATCATCTTACTACGATCGGAAGAAAAGGTCTCAAGGAAGGTTTTAGCTGGAATTACTCGAAACATTCTATATTTGACATAAAAGAAGAGTTCATCAGTTAAGGACGGTTCTCTTCCTTTTTCAAAGAAATTTAAATGACCTCCAAAAATCCTTCCTTAAAGTGAAGTCCGTGCGGAAGGTCTGAGAAGAGTAAGTCTCAAATTTGCAAGGAAAATCTAATATTGTATCTAGATCATAAACTAGGACACCATCTTCCATGGAAATAAATATTAAAATGACATGATAGTCCTAAATTTTAAAAGAACTTCACCTAAATTTAAAAATTCGAAAAAACGTATTTGTAACGCGTACCCAAATTGCTAAATTGTCCTCCTGTTGACCAGATTTTTGCTTCCATAATGGAACCTATTCCAAATCCAAACACCGAACATGGAATTTATTAGTTAGCCTTCAGGTTGCAATAGGTATCTCACCGTTTGGTTTTGATTAGAAATGAATACAACGTAATAATTAGAAATTGCTTCCTCTTTATGAAGCTTCACATATTCACACAATTTCCAAACGTTTTCTTCACTGACAAAGTGCGATGACAGTTGTGAATGTGTCAATATGAAGGAAGAGGGGGCTTAAACACTATAATCAACCAAGGCTTAGGTGGGAGAACAAAGAAAACCAACTCACCAGTAACAACTTGTATATAGGCAGGCCTCTTTTTCGGGTATTATTCTTTCACAGCACATACGCCCCATTTCCATCGTAACAAACTTCACCTTTAAATAATTAAACTTTAATTATACAAATAACTTTAAATTAAACTGTCAGCGTTACAACACACGAATGACACAATAAGCAGTCGACACTTGGACAGAATTCAACCAATCATATTTGAAGGCACGAATAGTTTGCGCCATTCACGCTAGGAGCCCGAGCAGCAGCGCCAATTGTACTTTCGCGCGAATTTTGAATCTTATTTTTTTAGAACGCTAACAAACTGGTTACTGTTAAAGAAAAACTATTATACTTTTTGGAAACTCAATAAAAACAAACTTTTTCATTCAAATAATTTATTTTCCATATATTTTACAAAATAAACAAATAGATAAATATGTTACAGATAATGGTAAACATTTTGTACTGGAAAAGTGCTCGAACTGGGACAGAAGTGAATCAAAGTAAACATATGCATCGGTTACCAGCACACATTCCGCTGCTGTTGTTTCGATTTCGGCAATATCGAACGCAAAGAGCCTTATTGACTGAACAACCAATCGAAGCTCCGTTTACAGACTCCAGAAACACTAAAAAGAAAGTTAACATCGATTGTCAATAAAAATGTTCAATCATAACAGATCAATAAAAAGTCCATTAACTAATATAAAAGTAACCGAAATTATACGTATGTTATTGTACAAACTTCTAGAACTTTTACTCACTAATTAACACACTTTTATATAATTTATACATCTGGATTAGTGAAACATTTTAGCAACCATTTTCTCAAGAGAAAGTAAGCCTGTATTAACTTTCATCATCTACACGTTGATGAGAAGCTGAAAGCTAATAAACCCATTTACGATAACTTAAAATTGCCTTTATAAATAATGTTAATTGACAACTTGAAACAGTTACTCACCAGTTAAACATATCAAGCTAACTAACAAAAGCAGGAGCGCGTACGATAACTTCATCTTAACGATAAAATGTTTTAAACGTTGTAGTGAGAAGTAGTACGTAAAATTGAGACACAATCTCGAATTTGCGGACAAACAAACAAATGTCAGATCAGAAATGATGAAACGAGAACAGGATTTCGGGTTTTATAAAGAAAAACTAACGGTCATTGACAAGGTACTCCTCCTAATAAAAAAATAGGGGAGGGCAAGAAGTCGTTAGATTACGACATTCGGTAACTAAATTAGAAATTCATGGCGCGTAATTATATTTTACGTCATCCTTAAAAAGCTTGCAATAAAGGGGACCGGCACGCTTGAGAAGTTTTTTGTTTGATTCTTTTACAATAGAGATTTACTCTTTAAAGGCTGGTAAGCATTGTGGATTTCATTATAGAAAATTAAATTGTCTCTGAGAATAAGAAGGCACCACGCTGAGATTTTGTCTATTATGGCGAGACCGTATATATTATAATTACGAAGAAATAGGATATGGGACGGCAAAAGTCGCTCATTTAAATATAAGTTTCGGCATGCAAAAGTCAAATATTCAAATTACGTGCACCACCACAAGTTTTAAAAGTTTCGAAAGTTCGTACGCAAGCTAAAGTAAAATTACTTAACACTTATAAGATATTTTTTTAAAGATAATAATGCTCATTTGAATGTTTTCAATGCAGGTTCAGCTATCAAAATAACTTAAATTATTTAGTCATTCTAAATCCTTCCCATTTTTTTGGGAGAAATAGACAAGGTTAATGATTTCATTAGGCATATCTCCTCTACTTAACCAAAAATTATTGAAGAAAATAATTCTCTTATTAATTTGACATAGCAAAGATAGCCTTTAGTAACCCATGTTTAGACTTCGATACTCGAATTTTGAGAGGCAGTTAATTCAATTTAATTATGATTAATCACCCTTTTACCACGTAACTAATTGTAAGACTAATTGAAGGAAAAATTCTCTCCGCAGGAGTTTCTTCAGAAATTAATTTCTAAAAGTAAACTAATTATTAAAAAGTTTAGCATCCAATTAAACATCCAGCGGTACTAATATGTTTATAATATACTCGAGAGAAGAGCGTACTTAAAATGGTTACTCGACCATAAAACGGTGTTATAATTACCGGTACATTTCATAACTCGTAGGAAATATCCCCATTTTTTTCTCGGAAAGTGACGTCAAAATGACGCAAGATTTTTCAAGGTATCTCCAAGATCTTAACTGCAGAATAATATATCAAATTTACTCCAAGAGCAATTTGAAATTAAAAGCTACTAGTTATTCTTGTGCCGCGAAAGTTAATTTCACAATGCATTTTATAGAAAGCCTACCAGAGCTATAGGGGTAACAATTTTTTGAAGGAAATTTTCGGTTAATTTTGACGAATTACTTATATTAAAATAAAAGCTACTTCGTGTAGCATCCGTTAATTACGCTTTTTGGTGTTATTCGCTTTAACTTCGCGGGTCCTTGGAATTTAATTGAGCTAATTATGGCTAATTTGTTGGGACAATTGCATCACTTTCACACGCCCTTAGGCCAATAATTTTGAGAAAAAAAGTGTCCAGGGAGAGATTTAACAACAGCATATGTCCTTTGTTCTAAAAACGCTTCTGAATAATATTGGGTGGATTACCGTCCTGCCCTGTTCATGTACAGAATGACCAAACATTGTTTTAAACGCTAGGATGACCCCGATTTAATCTATTAACCCTTTCCCTAACAACAGCCTTTAAGAACGAACAAGTGGATACATAAAATTTGGACGAAGTCGAGTGATAATCGGTGATATCAATAAATCTTCAATGGAGCATTCACCTAATACTTTGGCAATATAGTTTAATCGAAGTTAAATAAACACCAGTCATAAACCATTCATTCAATTAAGTCTTTTTAGCCTCTCTACTAGCTAAGACGGTACTTGTTTTTCAGTTTCAAACGTGTACTTGGTAAATATTGGTGAATTACCTATGTTTTGAAAGCAATTTCGAACTAATCACAACACCTACATATTCCTCGAAGATTTCTTTTTAACCTCAATATGTACCCCTTTTACAAGTTAAAGGGGTACATATTCTTCGTCAAACTTTAAAGGTGTATTTTGTAAAATTATGTGATTAAAAATGATATCATTGGCAACCACAACGTCAAGAAAATTTTGAAATAGGTTTCATTTGTATTTAACAAAATAAGGTTGAAATGTAAGCTATGCTCTCTCTCAATCAAAGAGAAATGGGAATCTTTAATATGTGATTGTGGAGTTTTTTTTTTGGAAAAATGGGATGAAATTAACTTGTAAACTTCGTCGCATTTCAACATGGCCAATTGCTTTGTGCATCGAGATATACCATAGAAGCATAGGTTCAACCCTTTACTTCCAAAAACGACCACTTGACCAGCAGACTAATTTCACAAAAGTTATCGGTCAATTCGAAATTAGGTCTTATCCGGGCTAACAGGTTATAGTATGGAAAGGGCAAAAAAAGGGGGGGTCCCTTGTAAAGCCACCCATCGGTTGCTAGGCGACAAAATCGTCAACATAAAAGACTCGGGACTCAAACGTACAGTGTATCTGAAGAAATAATACCACCACAATCAAGTCGGTTATAAGCCTAAGGATCTACTAAAAGACCTAAAAATTCCGTAAATTCGTGCGTTTTAAAATTACTTTTCGTATATATAAATATAAGTTTGGTCAAAAATGTTGTTCAGAAGCGTATGGGATCCAGGATTCTGAAAAGCGCGTATCCCAGTAAACAAAGTTTTCCTAGTGGTACCCAGTTTCTCGGCTTAATTTTGAAAGCAACTTTTAGTATGTAGAGGCCCCCGAGAGAAGCCCGCCAAAAATTTGTTTTCTAAAACAGAGTGTTTTCGCGGAAAATATTTTTGCTTTATTACTACTATAGCGAAGGATTAAAGCGCAACGTAATCACCATGCCCGAAGTGGAAAACGTTAAAGTGTCCGTGAGGGTTCGCCCTTTTATATCCTTTTCTTGAAATTTTAAGTAGACGTACCAACTACGAATACGTTCACTTCACCAAAGAGTGTCGATGCGAGCGATGATGTTACGTTACCATACGACAGTTTTAGATTTCTTTTGTTATTTTGCGACGACTATAGTGTAAATGTAAGGATTTTCAAAGGTTGAATCAACCATCTACACCCTGGGAAGGGTAAATTAAGAAAACATATTGAAATCTTTGCGATGTTTAGTACATAACTATACAGCGTTTTTCTAATAAGTCTGCCATAAATTTTAGGGTGTGTTCTTTGGATCAAATTGAATGGAAACTGTCGAAGAACATTGGGTCTAAAACAAGGAAATTGTAATAACACATGTGTAGTAATTACCTTTACTTTTCAAGCGTACGCATGCACACTTCTACCAATTTAATAGTATACTTCTGCTATAGATAAATGCTGGTTCAATAACGTTTTCATAGATAGAAGATTATTTAAGGCTGATATGTCTTACTCTACATGTGTGACTATTTCCTTATTTTAGGGTTCAATCAACGTCTGGGAGCCCATATCTCCAAATCTAAATGATCTTTGACACTTTCCTCTCCGTTTGACCCTAAGAACACACTCTTCGTTTTATGGTAGACTTATCAGAAACACTTTCGTGAAATGCTCAGTCGTAAAAAACAGTGAATATGGCACGCAACAATAGACGATTTAGAAATCAATGAAATCATATAAACATTCGTAGGTTAGAACTATTTAACATTACTTTTTATGTACCCACGTTGCTTCTGAAGGGTTACAGGAGGAAGGTTGACTCAAGACAACACGTTTTCAGGAGTCAACCCCCATTTTAGATATAGCTGTTGCATGAGCACGCTATTTTATTTACTCTTGCCGAAAGTCCTGCATTACTCGAGAATAACTTTATTGTCCCTTGTTAAGCGACGTATGTTCAACATTAATGAGAGAATTAAACGAAATTCATCATAAGAACTGAAGGTGCGGCATGGTTGTGTTGTAGAAGCTTTAGAAAATTTGTTTAATATTAATTTGTTTAAAAGCGAGATAGCTACTCCATTTCGAGCTATAGTTTTGACTAGCGGCTATTTTAACTAAAATATTTCATTAGCTGTATATACAGTCTTTGCATATTCACTAAAATCCTTTTTTCAAAAACGTCTGACACAAATTTTATTTGTCAAATGGAAGCGCTCTATCGCATCTCTATATATATTTAATTAATGAATAACAGAAATGTATATTTTTCTATCATTCACAGCCATTTCCCGGTAAATTTTTACTCCCATACTTAATCATTTGTACAATCATCGTTTAAAAATTGTCACTAGAATTTCCTGCCTGTTCATTTTAAATATAATATTTTATAATATTTAAGGGGAGGGTCTTTTAAAAACCTGCACGATATCAATTAAGAACACCTGCTAAAGAATCGTACCAGATTTTTCACAAATATTTATAATTATACGGTATACCGTACCTTAAAGCAAAAGCACTTTAAGGAAGTAAACTACAAAATATTTGATAATCATATAGAACAAATTCATTAAGATTGGTAGCGCTAATGTCCCAACAATATGGAACAATTATACCGCTATAGGATTTGATTTTTTTTTCTTTCATGAATTTAATACGATTTTGTCAAATACTTTAATAGTAGTGTGAAAATTAAGTTATACTTTCTGTTAATATGGTAATTCAGGTTCTCAATCGTCTTTTTAACCCACTTTAGGAATAATTTAGGTCTTAAATCCTAAATTAGACGCAGTATAGGTTTATTTTGAGTTCTAAATCCTCATATTTACACTATTTAGGCATAATTTAGGTTCTAAATCCTCCATTCCACACAATTTAGGTGTAATTTAGGTTTCAAACTTTCATTTAGAAACATTTAGGCATAATTTAGGTTTTAAACTCTCATTTACACTCAAATTAGGCATACTTTGGGTTCTTAAATCTCATTTAAACACAATTTAGGCACACTTTAAGTTCTTAATTCTCATTTACACACAACTTAGGGATACTTTAGGTACTTAATCCTGATTTCTACATGCAATTTTGGTTCTAAATAGTCATTTTCAGCCTAAAAATAGTAATATTTTAGGCCTATCTTTACGTGTCTTGATTCAAACAATTCCTTAACGTAATGTGTCTACAACCAACGCGAATTGCAACGCAAAGCCAAATCCATCGTATCGATGGAAGGCAATACGACGCTTTTATTTAACCCCGATAACCCCAGAGAAGAGCCGAAGAAGTTCGCTTTCGACCACAGTTACTGGTCACTGGATGGTTTTCGGGAAACCGATACTGGCCTAATAGTTCCTGACCCGAACCACGCCAATGGGCGCAAATTCGCCGACCAAAGTCGAGTGTATAAGGACTTGGGACGGGGTATATTGCACAACGCCTGGGAGGGATATAACGCATCGCTCTTCGCCTACGGTCAAACGGGTTCCGGCAAATCCTTCTCCGTTGTTGGCTACGGGGGCAACGTGGGCATCGTGCCGCGACTCTGCGAGGAGCTCTTCCGAGAGATCGAAAGAAAGAGAGCCGATGGAGATAAAACGCAGTACGAGGTATACGGATACGCGCAGAAATTTCTCTAAAGGACAAGTATCAAAACAAACCCCTTTTGTAATAGTCACTTAATGTCAATTAACTTCAATTAAACTAAACCTAATACCCATAAAAATTACAAACGATAGAAAGAAGTTACGAATTCTAAAATTTTTTAAAATATTTACTTCATTTTCAAATTAATTAAGTAGATCTCTTAAACACACATTCAGTTATTAAAATGACACGACCTAATTACGAATGCTGAAAACTTTTAAAGTTAAATTGAAAATTTGTTACGACTCTAAAGCCCTTAATAATTAAAATATTAAATAGAGTTTAATGGTACTCGTCCTTTAAATGAATGAAACCAACGACATTATTAATTTAATTATTTTAAAAATCCGCTTCTAAAACTTTTAATATCTCTTTAGGTACGTTTTAGTATGTTAGAAATATATAACGAAGTCGTTCGCGATCTGTTAAACCCGACGGCCTTAAGCAAGAAAAAGGGGTTAAAGGTCAGAGAACATCCGAAGAAGGGATTTTACGGTAATTTATAATTAAATCCCTTTTACTTAAGTAAATTTGAATATATTATTAATCATATATATTTAACGTGGAATAGCCGAAGCCCTAACAACAAGCCTAGTTACAAATTACAAAGAAATTGAAGCCAAAATAGACGAAGGAACAACAAATAGGAGTATCGCCTCCACTAATATGAACGCCACTAGTAGGCGAGTATAAATGATATTTAAATAATTGTAATTTAATTCTAATTACTTATTATTTTAATTAATTTACAGCCGAGCTCATACTATAGTCGGAATAACATTTGTACAAAAATCTTTCAATTCAGGAGAGGAAACTGCTAAAACTTCAGTTATAAATCTTGTTGATTTAGCCGGAAGGTAAATTTAAACTAATTTTAAATATTTGTAGTTATTTTTAATAGCTAAGCTCAACTCAAAAATTGGAAAACTATCAACCTGAAACCACCATTAATTCCTAATCAGGCAAAATTACTAGCTTTTATCTTTCAAAATAGGGACTATAGTTGAAAAGAAAGAAAAAATAAATATCGGTATTGAAATTCCAATTCATGTTATAAGGATAGAAAACTAGAAAGAAAAAATAAAGGCTCCTGTAGAAATGTTGTACCCGGCGCGCTTCAGTGGTCAGGGAGAAGCTAACATTTAGGAGGTATCATCGAGATAGTCGCGTTACGCGTCGTCCGAGCGAAATCACGCGTGGTAAAAGGACCGATGATAAGTCAAGAGGAACACACGTGGACCTAATCTAATAATAATAATATTAATATTATTAATAATATACGCATTTATTAACGCGATTAAAATTAAAGATATAGAAACTTATTACAAGGGGATTTAGCGAGGAATAATAATAGAATATAGATATTTTTTTCCCCAAGACTTTTCTTCCCATTTCTAGAGAGGAGCTAAGCAACGTTATACCAGATCTTTTGGGGAAAGAATGGATCTGGTTTAATGCCCCTTAGGCCAGTGGGGGGGGGTGAAAGATGGGTGTAAGGGGGTGATATTTGTAAAGGAAAGGAAAGCGAAGCGAGGGAGATTTGTCGGGAGGAAGATGGGGGCTGAGTTGGAAAGATAGGATTAATGAGAAAAGGGCTAGAGGAGGGAGAGGGGGAAGGAATAAATAGAAGAATATATTTTTTTAAAATTTTCCTTATTCTTCCTAATCTGTCCCCAACTTACAGCGAAAGGGTTTCGAACACGGGTGCCACGGGAGATCGACTAAAGGAAGGAGCGGCCATCAACCAATCGCTTTCTTGTTTGGGAAACTGCATCCACGCGCTCGCCGAAAGAGCCAATGGGAGAAACGCTAGAGGTGAGAACTTTACATCCTGGAGCGAGGGGGAAAATCCCCCCGAACCCCCGCCAACGACTTTATTTTTTCCATCGGATAGAAATTTATTTTTAAACCCGAAACTCTCCCGTACTCTCTCTCCATCCATCCCTTGCGGAATAGCGCGGCGGATGGCGAGAGAGCTCTCTCTCTACCATCCTCCCGCGATCCCGTTCCGGATGACTTCCCTTCTCTCTACTCCTTCTCCCGGTGCTCTCGCTCTCTCTCTCTCACTCACTCTCCTCTTCCGCGCGCCAGTCCCCTTTCTTAATCATTGGACGTGGCCCCGCATCCCCTTCTCGACTATTCTCCGCCCCTCTTTCATTCTTATCTCCTCATTACGAGTCGTTACCATAGTAACGGGCACGTCGGAGAGTTAAGAGAACCGCTGCCGGAGGAATTTTTTTCGCCATTATCATCTTTCTCTCTCTCCTCTCGCGCTCTCTGGCACTCTGCTTCTACGAATCTCTGGTATGCCCAAATTTCGTATCGCTAATTTGTTAACAAACTTCTCCCCGAGTTGGAGTACCGCTACCACGCACCGAGTACCGTCGAGAGAAAGAGAGAGAGCTTTCTAAAGAAAAAAATTTCGGATAAAATTAATTATAGTTGACGAACAAACAGAGCCGCGGGGAGATACTGTACGTCCGATGCATTAATTAGAAAATTTATATAAACATTTTACTACCCCGCTTTCCTACGTCCTTCCTTACATTGGCAAAAGTTCAAAATATCTTTTGAAAAAAATTGATAACATTGAAAATCGAGAAAAGATACGGCTATACAGTTTCAACAACCCCGGTGTATAAATATATATATAAAGTTGATTCAGGCATTATGAAACTTTCATTATACGCTAAAGTTAAAACACGGTTGGAAAAAAAATTCAATATGGGAGAATATAGCCTACAAGTTACAGTTAGGCCTATTTTTCCTAATATATTATTGTTAAATACTACATTTTCTATCCACAAAAAAACTCCCTATAACAATTAACTAAAAACATGCTTTCAAATGAACAAAAATTATAAAAACAGAAAGCAAACCTATAGGAGCTTCAATAAATATCTTACTCTGTTGGGGGGGGGGAGTTGATTTAGGCCTAATGTTTAAACTCATTACCCTATACACTAAGGAGTTTAAAATAGGGGTCAATACATCCTAAAACACGCTCGCTACTCTTGCTAATACGTCAGGAAAACAACGCTGACCCCGTAATTAGTATTAACTTAAGCTTTAAGACATACAATTCTCGTATACAGAGGGTAATTACATTTTGTAATATTCTACATAACTATGAGAGAAACACAAAAGCCAAAATACGTGTTTATGACTTTATTACGAGGTTCCACAATGATTGAATTTGCATAATTTGGTGGATGAATTATTATTTGAGTATTTATCTATAGGGAAAATCAGAACCGTGTTAGAGTTTGTTTATATGTTCCTGTTTTTCTCTTTTTTCTCCCTTTCAAGTTCCATATAGGGATTCTGTTCTAACTAGGCTACTTATTAATGCCTTGGGAGGAAATAGTAAAACCGTTATGGTAATTTAATCATAAACTTAGTAAAAATTCCATATACAAGATAAAGATTTAAGTTTTTTTTTTAATAATTATGCAAATTAGATCGCGGCTATAAGTCCAGCTGATATTAATTATGAAGAAACATTATCAACATTAAGATATGGTAATAAAAAAAATAATTGGGGGTTATGAGGTTTTAGTATATAAATTTAACTTTAAAATGATTTATTTACAAAGCCGATAGAGCTAAACAAATAAAGACAGTGGCATCAATCAACGAAGATCCGACGGAAAAAATGATTAGAGAGTTAAGAGAAGAGAATGACAAGTTAAAGAAAATGATGGATAAGGGAGCCATAGATATTCCTGTAGGACCTGGAATATCTTTAGAAGGTTAATTAATTAATTTACGCAATTATTGTTCTCTCGTTAATTATTATTAATTGGTTACAGTTAAACGTTAAACTAAAGTACTTTTAATTAAGTTAATTATTATTGCTAACAGAAACAAGTCAGTTACGGAAAAAATGGGAAGAAGAAATGAAAGCAGCCATGTCAGAAAATGAAAAACAAATGACGCAATTAAAACAAACCTACGAAGAAAAATTGCGCGAAGCTAAAATCGACAATGCGCAAGTAAATTATTAAGCAGTTTATGGAAAGTCAATTTATATCCTATATAAAACTGATAAGGGGTGGGGTAGGTCAATTCTTGCGATTTTGGTCTAATTATAAAGCGTCTAATGACTTCGATCCCTTAATGTCACGTTTGACTTTTCACGCAACTTGTCTACAACTTTATCAATAAGACAGCACTTGACTAATTACTTCGCATTACTATTTAATCAGGACGAAAGCAGAGTGAAAGCGGAGGAAGAAAAGAAAAATTCCCCTCATTTATCCAATCTTAACTTTGATCCTCAATTATCGGGGAAAATTATTTACGTCATCAAACCGGGTCCAAATACGATAGGGAAAGGAGAGATGGACATTGTTATATACGGTCCCAGGTATTCTTCATTAAAATTAATTGCAACTTTAAACCTCGTTAAGTTAAAAGATCCTATTTCCTTGTTTAGTATTCAAGAAAAACACGCCATAATTACATTGCACAACCACGGAGGAATCACTTTAGAAAAGGGTTCAGATGATTCCAGAGTTTTGCGCAATGGAGAACCACTTACTGGAAGAGTGGAACTCAACCATAACGACAGGTAAACAGTGTCCGATATTTCATGACCCAGTTTAAAGTAATAATAATAACAAAATACCACCACGGTAGATTGGTCTTCGGTACAACCCAACTCTACGTTTTCATAAACCCTGAAGTCCAAATGAACAGTGAGATAGAGTACCCCGAAGTAACTTACGAATCCGCCCAAGAAGAATTGGCTCAAAAAGCGGGGATAAACATGGGGAGGTTAGACGACGAGTCCATGGGTAAGATCGCGTACAATGTTGATATCTAACGCGCATGCCAAGCCTCAAAGATACTATATAACTTGATAAATAACCAAAAACAACAGAAACGGCTCTACTTAACAAGGACTTGATGGAAACGTTACCGGCCATCGAGGAAGCCAATTCAATCAGTGAGGAATTGGATAAGAACTGCAAGTTCGAAATTATGCTAGTGTCGCCACAAATACTTGGGAAAGTAACCGGGGGAACCGAGGTCAGGATGGACGTTAAGACGTTTAATGGTTAAAATAACTAACAAAATTAACTATTTCGCAATTAAGGTTTACGTTAAATTACGGAATCTGGAAAACGGTACCGAATACGAATGGCCAAAGGACAAATTTCTGAATCGAATGTACCTCATGAAAGAAATGTATCAAAACTATGAAGCGGGTGAAGAATGGGACCTACCCGAGGTATATTTTTAGCGTATTATTCCTATTACAATTATATCATTATTGCTTGCTACCAAAACGAAAGTCAGGAAATGACATTTTATTTCCTCTAGGAACAAGATCCGTTTCTGGAAGATCCGGAAATGGAAGTACGGATCGGAAGCGCACAAGTCTACCTACAGCCCTTAGCCTTTATGGTAAGTAAATAAACTCTCTCTCTCCTCTCTCTACCGCCTCTCCCTCAACAGAAGTGTTACCCTAACTCTCCTCGGGTTTCAGATATATTGGTGTTATAGAGAGTGTTAAAATTAAACTTTGCGCCTATTTTCAAGGGATTAGACTAGTTGAAAAAATACTAAATTTAGTCCTAAGTCTCAATAAAGTTAATTTAAGATCTCCCTGGAGGATGAAGTCTCCGGATCACCGAGTACCTATGTTTACCTCTGGCGTTTGGGATTAACAACTTCCGAATTATTTATAAATAAAAGTCTAAACTAAAGAGTTGGGTGGGAAAACAGATATTCAGTTGCGAGTGTAAAAGAAATATATTGACTTCACACGCAAACATTTTCAAAATATCAGTTTTCCCAACAATTAGTTTTAATTAAACTAAATGTTTGAAATAATAAGCGGTAATTTAGAATTCTATAAATAAGATACGGATGTTCAGGGAGAAGATAACTTCACGGGGAAATTAGACTTTAACTAATTACTATTTAAACATAATAGGAAATGAGTGTATTAAATTGAAATTTTGTGCTCTTTGTAGTGGTATGGTGCCAAAATAATATAAAATGTAGGTAAAAACTCACCCCAAAACAATGTAAATCCGATTTTGGGTTAATCTAGAACCTCAGGGAGCGCGATATATGGTCACGTACCTTTTTCGGAGAAAACTAAAATGCGAATTTTCAAATTCACCCAGGTTGAACTTAAGGAACAACTGGAAATTGTGGACTATAAAGGGACTGAAGCCGGCATCATGAACGTAAGTTCAACGCCCAGAGCTAGTGCATTTTTTTTTTAATTGAAAAAATCGTAGCGAAAAGAAGAAAATAAAAAAATTCTTTAACCCTTTCTCTTTGTAATCCGCCCGCCTGTCCGCCTCCTATCTCGGGTAACCCCTCCCGTACCCCCTTAGGGGTATACATTCTCCACGTTTATAGCTGCCTCCTTCCTTATCTCCATCTCTCCTCTCTTTCCACCCCGCTCTTTTCAAACCTCCAAAAACGAGTACTCCATTTTTAACCATGGAGCGTTTATTTTTGGGATGCTGGGGATTTAGGCCTATATTTGGCTTCGTGAGAAAATTCTTACGACTTTAAAAATAGAAAGTTTTCTCACGGATAAGAAATCCATATTCCCCATCCCTTACATAACAATTTTTTTCTAAAAGAAAACACAATAGCTCTTCCCTAACTATATAAACCCTTTCTTGGGGTCTCAAATCTCCCCATCATCTTAGAAAACGGGTTTTAATTCATAAATAAGGTCACCTGAGGCTGATATATACATCTATGCATATTTAAAAGCATTTCTAGAATATACACACATACTCCCTTTTGGTTTAAAAAAACAACCCTTTTCCCTCCTCTACCTGAGTTCTTTCTGTATAAAAAATATAGGGTGATGGAGAAGGCAGAGAAAATATATATATAGGTATATATGGGGTGTAAAAGAGTTATATCATATACAGGTAGTAAATTTATAGACGGGCCTAAAGGGTTATTAAGACTGGTTTTATATTCTGAATACATTTTTTTTTAACTAGGGTAAAACAAGTTTCCTCATTGCCTGCGTAACATTGTGTGGTAAAATACGTAACCATCAAATTTAGCTCACAGGTTATTTTTTTTTTTGAAAAAAATGCCCCCTTCTTGAACTATTTTCAACTCGTAACCCTTTCGAATATCGCGTTTTCAATTCCAACAATTTTTTTTAAAGGAAGGTAGTGCGTGAATTTAAGGCTTGGCAAAATGGAGGAACGACTGGTTTTCAGCCCCGGCGGTACGGAAAGAGCAATTCAACTCTTGCTCGATCGATAAAATCCTTTTTGAACGTAGCAAAATGGCTGACCCACTCCTCTTGACTAGTTTTAAAAGGAAAAAAATATTTTTCCCCGTTTTAACCAGTTAGGTAATGAGCCTACCTTCCTAGGTGGTTGGTTAGATGTCGGGTTAACTTCGGTATAATTCAAAAGTTACGACAACAGAAAAAAGAAGTATACCCGTTTACTATTTGCAATAGAGATTTATTTCAAGATGTTATTTATTTTTTGGTGATAAAAAAATATTAAAAGTCATCTATTTGGTCACAGCTATGGGTGGGGCTAAAGGAAACTGAAAAATTGGAAGGCGAGATGCGAATGGACTGGAGGGAAAGAAGGATAAAATTTTCCACCCCCTCCCTCCCTCCCCCCCCCCCTTTTCCACAACCACTACTACCACTAAGGGAAGGCAATCTTTTAAAACGGGATTTTTGAGTACTAGAGCATCCATGATTGCTTTTAGAAGCTCGATTTTGTGGATTTTTGTCATACCGGTACAGCAGGTTTATCGTACATGGCAAACCCTTACCTTGGGTACCTAATATAAACATTTTTTTTCTTATTTGTTATTTTCCCGTAGTTAAATCTCCTCCCTCAATGCCAAGAAATTAAAAATTATTAGATAGTCGGGTGCTCGTACAAGTTTTTCAACAAATGCCCTAGTCATAGAATTTTTACTTTCGGATAATCTCTTTGGATAGAAAAATTAATATTTTTAAAGACGAACAACAAATATTTAAAATGTATCAGGTTTTCGGATGCTTGGCTCTAGCTTACTGGGCAGTGTTAGGAGGAAACGAACAAAATGGAGCCGAAATGTAGGTGTAAACGGCGCAGAGGGAGGAGGTAGTCTTAGCGAGCTTTAATTTTCTAACGCCAGCTAGCTCGTAACGGCATTTTTCTCCATTTTCAGGTAGAAGTCTGTCCGTGTTCCCCGGATGGAAAGGAATACACGGAGCAAGACGACATGTTTGTCGACAATCCCAATGAACTCATTGGTCAAGAGCTACATTTCTTGTTCAAAATATTAGGATGTCGGGGGATACCAGCCAGATTTACGGTAAACCCGCTTCTACTTTTACAAGATTTTGGTTGTTGTTGTTGTTGTTTAATATCAGGGCCATCCATAAACAAGATTTAGGCTATTTAGATGCAAAATATAAACGGGTTGTCGTTATATTCTTTGATGGTATTATAATTTTCCAAAGAACCGATCGATTTTTAGCTTTTCTTCTTGTTTATCACTAAAAACCTATGCGGTAGAAACGCCGCGCTTATTTGCGCAAAATCGATAACCGGCCGGACTCATTTTAGGATGTTGTTTGTAAATATCGAATCTTTTTGGATTCTGAAGATTCTGTCACGGAAATGATCAGTGATACTTCCAATCCAGATTTCAACCACAAGAAAATGTTTTCGTTTAGACCGGCTACGCAACAAGTAAGCTTTGAAGAATATGCTTGTAGGTGTTCCGTTTTAGTTAGCCATTTTGGCACCATTATTTCCAATCGTCACCGCGAAAGCGTAACTAGAAGAAGCAACGGACTTTGCTCGCGATAACCAAGCTAAGGCAGGCATGGATGCTATATTATCTTAATGATGACCATATACTTTAGCTGGTGGACTATTTGAAAGACAGCCACGTAACAATACAAGTTTGGGGTAAACAACAAGTTCGTCGTTCCGTACTGTCCAAATCAGAAGGGAAAAACACCAAGGAAATGTTTCAGTCAGATCTCGTTAATCAAGCCAATAGCTTGATGAGCGGATTCAAGATGAACGGACGGGTGAGAGCCTATTAATTTGGAGGCCAATATTAGCACTCCTCAAGCTTGTTAATAGCCTCATTAAGGGGATTATTTTTACTAAGTACCTTAATTACTTTTTTTAATTCAACAGGTGGTTGATCCCAGTAAACAAAGCATAATCGTTGAACTTCTGTTAATGAAAAAACAACAAGCGAGGCAGCAACAACGACTGGTAATTACTTTTTCAAAAACGCGTAAATTAAACGGGCGAAAACTGTCATTTTTACCGAAAACATTACCGGTAACAAAGAAAATCACAGTCACACTACATATAATACGTTTGACCTCCGACCTTTCACGTTAGCTGCTTTATAGAGCACGTGGCTCCATCTATACGACTCTAGCTTAGACCGCGAACTTCAAACCGACAAAAACGACGACCAAAATTTTCTAAACCAGTTTTTGCCCGAAAAACTTCCTCCCGGAGTTAAAACATAAGTTTTAATTTGCTAATTTGATTAAAAACTTACAGGAAAACATCCGGCGTATGATAGAAGTGGCCCAGCAAATGAAAAAACGTAAAGTTCCTGTTCGATTGGTGGAGGATTTGTTAATGGCTAACTCACCCGAAACTGCGGATGAACTTTTATCACAACTGGCGCAAGGTAAATAAAAAGCGGGTATGTAGTACTGGAAGCCGCCCTTTAAAGTTTACATTAATAATTTCGGAAATGGCTTCCCATTTAGAAAAGTATTTTTTTAATTACCAGGTCGAGATGACGATGACGACGACGTGCGTGGTTCCTCAACTTGCATCCTCATATGAAAATTGCGAATTAATTTTCTATAAGATTAAAACAAAAACCAAAATTTAAAATTAATTCGCCTTTTTCTAACTTAAAAGAGCATAAAATCAAAATGTTCATATTTGTTATTTTCCTTAGTTAAAGTTCGGATATTAGTTAAAGCTTAAAATAAAACAATAGTAAAAGTATAGTTTAGTAAAAGTAATAAAACGTAACCGGGTTAACTAAATATAACTAAATTAAAAAGCCCTTTTTTGAAATAGTAAAAGTAAAAGTGCCTTTTTTAGTCGCACTAAAATTAAACATTTTTAAACCTTTTTGAAGCTCTTATAAAAAAAATTGGTATTTAAAAGAGCTTGGAAATAGAAAAAGATGAAAATAATTATAACATTAAGAAACATATTGTAACGAGATTCTAAATCAAAATTTACAAGAAGTATTATCTCTTTGTAAAGGTATTTACTTAAATAATACTGAAGCAAAATTTAAGAAATTAAAAAACAAAAAATACAGCCGAATATCGCTTAGAATTAGAATTGATAAAACAAAGTCATCTTAAATTATAAATATTATTATATGAAAATATGTAACTCAAAACTTTCTAGTCTTCCCGTTTTGAAAACTCGCCCGTAAATGTTAAAATGATGTACTTGAGATATTTGAGAATATTTTTTTTCAAAGTCAAGCTGAAATAATGGTAAATGTAATGGTAACAAATAATCGCTTAAAAATTGTTTTTTTGAATTGAACAAATATTTTAAACAAAACGTTAATTCAGCCTAAAATACTTAAAATTAAGTCACGCACAATTGAGTAAAATTAAAATTGAAATATCTAAAAAGCCCCTAATATAAGAATTTATAGAAAGCGTGTTCGAAATAATTAGTTATAAAATAATTACGAAAATATAATTTAGGCTGAATTTGACGTTTAGAGTTACTTTTGAATTCGCCCGACGCGTAGATTAAGCGCTTGTAAATACGCGTTAGATCAATATGCAAATCGTAAGAAAATCAACAAAAAATAACAGGTTTTTAAATCTAATTTAATAAATTTAGATTTTTAACCGAATTTAACCCTCGGTTCTCAACATGAAACAATAAATCCCTATCTCTAAACAAACTCCTATAAACAAACTGCAGTAATCTCCAAATAAACCCTTCCGAAAACCCTCACTTAGTAAAACAAATGTTTGTCTAATTGCCCTTTGCGAAAAATGAGGTACAGCCAGTCATCTTCCCTTTAATTATCCGAAAGGATATATTTGGGATCGACTTCCTGTATACCCATGGCTTGTCAAAGCAAAGGCTGTGATATTACTAAGTTATACAGTATCTGAACTACTGTACAACCAGTAGAGAAATTAACATAAACGTAAATAACAGAAGAGAAAAATAAAAATTATAATTCCGATTTTCAAAAACAAAATTGACCTCTGGACCCCTTTACCCCATACATAGCCGTTCAATAAATATCTCTGGGAAGAATTACACACAATTCTTCATATAACCCCCTGACCCCAACAAAAAAAGTATTGGATTTATTAATGATTTGATTACGGATTTAATTAGCCAAAGAATCGTGAATAAATTAAAAAGTTGATTTCATTTATGATTTTTTCCAATTATATTGTAATCATTGTAAAATTGCGCGTGTTTTCGTCTACGCTACATTTGTACGGGCGATCTACCGGCTGTAAAATTTCTAAGAAACTAGTAAACATGTTATAAAACCATTTTGTTTTTGTGTTTTCTATCTCAAATCTCGAGGACAAAAGGATGGGGATAATCTAGCCATCTCTATGGAATATAGCTGGCTATTTTTAATGAAAAGTAAGGTGGTAATCATATTTATTGAAGGCAGTGGCAATTGCGTTTTAATGGATGGGAACGGGATAAGACTGATCGTCTGTTAGGATGGGGATGAGGAAGAGTCGGTCATCTCTAAGGATGCAAATGAGGAAGAGCCGGTCATCGCAAAGGATGGGAATGGGACTGAGCTGGTCATCTCTAAGGGTGGGGATGAGGAGTAGCTGGTCATCTCAAAGGATGGGAATGGGACTGAGCTGGTCATCTCTAAGGGTGGGGATGAGGAATAGCTGGTCATCGCAAAGGATGGGAATGGGACAGAGCTGGTCATCTCTAAGGGTGGGGATGAGGAATAGCTGGTCATCGCAAAGGATGGGAATGGGACAGAGCTGGTCATATCTAAGGATGGTCATGAGGGAGTGCTAGTCATCTCTAAGGATTGAGATGAGGGAGAGCTTGTCACCCCTAAGGATGGGGATGAGCTGGTTATCGCTATGGCTGGTAATGAGGAGAGTCAGTCATCTCTATACAAGGATGGCCATCTTTAAAAAGAGGAATGAGGATTAGTTTTTTCTTGAGTTTAGAGAAAATACACTACATAATCTAAAACACAGGTAATCCAGCACTTGAAAAAACAATGTAACCGAAACTGTTTAAGAAATATATTTTGAATATTTTAGATTACTTTTTTTTACTAATGAGCAATAGGGTAAGGAAGTTTTTTTGATTTTCAAAAGTTTTCTGGCAAAATTCCTGACACTCGCAGCCGTCAAATTAACGAATTTCTGGGGGTTTTATTCTTCCAAAACTGACAAGATATTATGTCCGGGAGTTCACCCCCGAAAACATTCTCCCATAACTAATTAGGATAAAAACGCCAAGTTTCTAATTGGTTCTGGCATTTCCAGAAAAGAAAACCCCCAGTAATAGAAGAAGAAGCGAGAGAGAGAGAGAAAATAGACTCCTCGAGGTCGGTCGTCCCATTGGCGTTAATGAGAGTAAGAAACGGCCAAGCCCAACACCACCACAGCCAAAACAATATTCAACGGGGTGAAATGGCGTTGTACCCCCTTTTACCCCCAAGACTGAAAGAAAAGAAGCGAGCGAGAGAAGAACACCCGCCCAACAGCTTCGACTTTTCAAGACCCCGAGGTTCGAAAGACGGTGATACCGAGATGGAAGGAGGATTCCGAGAAAGATCAGAAGGGCCAAAAGATAGGCGACCGTAGAAATTAAAAGTAACATTAATCACTTTAGGACGCCAGGGTGGAAACACATGGGGACAGAAAGAGTGCGAGAGTGAGAACTACATCAAGGGATAGCCCTCGTCTCGCGACTCAGTCCACTCCTTAAACCCGAATAGAGAAGATAACCGAAGACGGTGAACCGCTAATGGTACAATTATCTATCCTTTCTCATTACGGTAAATTCAGTAAGACTGGCTGAACTTAACTCGAAGAAACTGAATCAAATATTCTTTTCCTTCTCAGCAGCCTTCTTTCTATCCTGGTTTTTAGATTGATAGAGCAAACTACGGTTTTGTCGAGAGTAATGGTGAAGGGGGTCAGGCTAATTTCTTAGGAGATGTCGTCGAAAGACTCTAGGCTCGTCTTTTTCTTCTTCACCAAAAGGAATAAGAAGGGGTCTCGCCCGTTCGGACACCTACACTCGGCTGGTAATACGCGACGAGAGACAAGTCCCGGGAGAGAAACTTCGGGGCAGAACTAGCGCGTGAGAGACGATTAAAAAGGACCAAAGTTAGCTTCTTTTAAACGAGACCTCGAGAAAAAGAGAGAAAGGGTGACAGGAAAAAGGGGTGTAGATGGCGAAAAAATTACCGAGAAATTAGTTTAATTAAAATGATGTTTCCTCCATCACCTTCTCCTACATATACCTCACTAATGTCTTCTCTTTTAGAATGTTCTTGGAAATTAGTCTCGCTTTCGAATTAGTGAATAAATCCTTCCTCGCTTTTCAGTAAAAAGTTCAGATGAGAGTATCTTAGCTCGTTTATAATCCCTTGTTTGTAGTTTCATTGGTTTTCAATGTATCAATTAAACTGTGACAGATAATTCCATTGTTTTTTTTTTAAGCTTACATGTCCGATAAAAGGCATAAATACTCTCAAAATGATCTTACGTTGACATAAAATTTAATTTTCCTCCTAGCCACATTATCCATTAATTTGATGTAAGCATGGCTTACTTTGGTCTTTAACATAAGCTAACCTAACCTAATAAAACATGGAGTCAATTTCTAAAAGGATTCCAACATTACACTTAAAAATAACACGATTCGGCAATCGCTAACTTAAAAATACGCACAATATTCTATTAAAGTCATTTGGCGACGCTGAAGAGAACGGTAGTGTATTTACATTTCTGTTCATCAATGTGCAAAATCGAGGGGCTTTTCATGCTAGAGAAGTGTTCATTTAATGCACCTGCTTTTCTCGAGAAATTTATCAAACGTTAAATTTTATCTTTTAACCTACAGCGAGATAGGGCAACCTTTATTACACCAAGAAGAAAAGCGCCAATGGTCAAAGAACATTGAGGCCGTTCACTCTTTAAAACTAAAGAGATCGTTAAGAGTATAGCCGACGGGTTGGGTCGAGTCCCTTATTAATCATAAAAGGACATCCATACTCTCCCCTCCTAACGGCAATTATGGGCCAAATATAAATTCGTCTTGTCCAATGATAAAGTAAAAGTAAAAGATGAAGAAAGGGGCGGTAGGGTGCAATATTTTTTAACGGTTATATCAGGAAAAGAGGAAGAAAGGGAGAGTTTTCCCTTTGCTCCCAAGGAAGAAACTTATGACGGAAAACAAACTTATGGCCAAAGAGAGAGAGAGAGAGAGAGAGAGAGAGAGAGAGAGAGAGAGAGAGAGAGAGAGAGAGAGAGAGAGAGAGAGAGAGAGAGAGAGAGAGAGAACTTTTCTTGTATCGGATTTTCTTTTTCCATCCTTATGGTCAATAGAGAATAAATCCCTCAAGAAGGAGGTCAAAATAAAAGGGAGCCCCTGTTCGAGAGAAAAAGACGCCGGGTGGCCAGATTCCCGACGCTGAAATAGCCTAAACTAAAGAGAAAACAACCCAATATAGCCAAACCCCATTCAATTCTCGTTTGCCTGTCTTGAAAATAATATAGTTGTAATTCGATTATTATAAGTAAATTTATGTTCTTCGGTGAACTCGTACGATTGCTGAGATTATTATTTTGGCAGAGATGCAAGAAAAACTTCAAGTTCGTGACGTGAATTTTCCAGCCAAATTAGACGAAGGAAATAGCCAAATTGGACATAATTAGCCCAATCCGGTTACCCGTACTCTAACTACAACCTCTTTGAAAACAAAGAAAAGGGAGCTAGCAAAATTCAGAAAAAGGGGAGGTGGAGAGGAAGAGAAGGAGAGTTTTGGCGGCCGGAGCTTTCGTATCCTTTTTCAAAGTATTTCTTCCTGCCATCTCCGTTCGCTCTTTTCCTTGACGAGTCTCTGTTTTCCTTTTTTTCCTTCCCCTTCCCCCTTTACTTTTTCCTGGCCATACTCCCTTCGGTTTAGGTTTGAAGAAGGATCTTCTCCGGGGCTAGATTAATTGAAAAATCGATGCCCTTTCTTTTACCCCGGCCTTTTCCCTCCACAGTTCTCCTCGGTCTTCCTTCACCCCTACCACCATTGGCTAGCCTCGTCCGTCTATTGTTTCTCTATATTAAACGAAATTCGGACGCGCCTAAAGCTTGGGGGGCTAAAAAAAAGAATGAAAAGCAAGGAAGAGCGAAAGAGAACAGAGGGAGAAGAAGAAGGGCCCAACTGCTAAAAATGCGTGCTTCGAATGTTTAAAAATGTTTCGTGCTTTTATTCCGAGTTTCGCCCTTTTTTACATGCACTAGTGTTTGTGTCTATACATATATAAATATATATTACTGCCCTGTATACTCCTTTTCGGTTCAATAAGATCAAAAGTAAAAATAGCCTCATGGATTAAAAGTATAGGGAGGTAAAAAAGTTCGTAAAAGTTTACTAAAACATTCAAAAATACGGTATATGGCATCGGGAAGGACTATACCCTTTCTCCTGCATAAACTTCATAAATAACATCCAAAGTTATGGAAATTTAAAAATAAAAAAGGCTCCAACGGAGAAGGAAAGGGCCAGGTCCCATTTGTTTTGTTATATTCAAATTTATCATTTTTTGTTGATCTTCGAAATACCTTTAACGTAGAAAACCACTCCGTCAAAAGGCATAGCCAACCTTATTTTTGGTATGGTAAGAGGTCAAGCTTATTAGGAAGAGAAAAGAAGGGGGAACTGGGGGTCTTCTACTACGATTAATGACCCCCAGTCGACTTTAATATCGAAAAATGAGGCGCTGGTTTGGAAAACCTCCCTTTATTCTTAACCCTTCCCTCTCAAAGCGGCCGAAAAACATTTTCAAGAATAATTATTCCGCTACCGAGGATGAAACTCGTCAAAAGAAATTTATTTAAAACACGAACCGCAATTCTCTCTTTCGCTCTTTCTCTCTCTCTCACTCTCTGTCTTTTCGTTTTCTCATTGCGCCCTCTCCAAGAAAAAAGGAGAAAAAGAAATTGGAAGCCCAGTTAGGCTAAGCTAAAGCAGCAGGAACAACGAGTTACCATTAAAAGAAAAATCCGTTTTATACATTAATAAAACCGAATCCTAATTAAGGCTAAAAAGAAACAACCTTTGATTGGAATAACGACCAAAGCTAGCTCGCCTTTTCTTTTTTGGGTTATTGAGCAAATCTTACCAAGACAAAAATTATTACCCAAAAATCGCCGCGAGCGGTTTTCCATCGAATTTTCCACATTGACCCAACTGTGAAGAAAAAAAAGGCAACATAAGGTTTAGGGTTTTGTTTGCAGTAGAGCTCTTTCAATTAGAAAACAAGGTTTTAAAATAAAATGGTTCATTATATCTCATATAACATTTATGGTTTGATTACGCTGCAATATTTTAAAATGAAACGAGACCAAAACATAGCGTCCATACATTTTAAGATTAACTCCTCCAACATCAGTCGTTAGCATTAAGTAGTAACTAAATAAATGGGTTCGGGAAACGAATATCCATAAAAATTATTAAAAAAATATAAATTGAAAAAACTTGTACGCTTTAAAAAAATTTGCATATTTCATTTTCCTTTAAATATTTTGCGTCCATTTTTTTTAAATTTTTAGGATGTTTTTCAATATTTTATATTATTAAATTTTTTTGTTGTCATTTTTAAGTGCAAAATCTTGTATAAAAATACGATTTTCCCCGGGTTCACTCCTACCTTTATCGGTGAGATCCAGCTTTCATGAAAAGTTACTGAAATAAAAGAAATATTAAAAAACCCATAACAGTCTTTACTAGTGAATGTTGAAAGAGCTGAATATATAATATTAAACCAAGAACCCATATAAGACTCGAGAACGTATCAATAGCAATATTAATTTTTCTTGACCTCGTCTATTTTGTGGACCAATTTGGTCAGTTTCCCCGGGCCCCGGGACGATTGCAGGGCTGTCTTGAGAGGGGCCCGCGATTTCGTAAATTTTCTAGGGCCCCACAAACTCTCTCGACGGTCCTGAAAGTTTGAAATGAGGGAGTATGGAATCGTTGAGGGAAAGCATTCTTACTTGTCATCCTTCTTAGTTCTTTAATATGTTCTTGGGTTAAAATCATTAGATCTGAACACGACACAGTGATATATTTTTGGCTATATCAACTTTTATTTAAATCCATCACGGTGATTTGGTTGTTTTCTCTTCTACAATTAACCACACTTTGTTTCAATTTTTTGGGGTTTTTTTTTTCGTTTTGTTTCATCATTATATGTTATTTCAGTTTAACCTACACACTTATCGCGAGTGTGGGTTTTTTTTTAATCATTTAAATGAAGATCGTGATTCAGTGGGGAAAGGGTTAAGGGAACGGGGTTGTTCAAAAAGAAGGCGGAGGAGGAACTGGCCCACTTTGTTTTTGAAATATCTGTAGGGATCAAGGGGGGGGGGGAGGAGACGAGAATCGGCAATATATATAGGAAAAAAAAGTTAAAATACAACTTAACATTTCTTTTTTTTTCTTATAAAAATCGGAGGAACGGAAAAATTAAAATGTCACGGCATATTTTTAACAGTTTGTTTTTGTTTGTTTGTTATTTGTCACGGCTTTTTATGTACATCACACGCACAAATTGTTTTTGTTTTTTTTTCTTGTTTTTTTTTGGATAAACCACACGAGAGGATTACGTAATCAAAAAAATAATAAAAAAAATTAAAATGTTTTTCTTTCTGAGAAAAAACATACACAAACACACTGTTGTTCTTTTTTTTTTATAATAATCTGACTTTTTTTCCCACGGAATTATGTATTTTGTTTTTTTGTATTTTAAGATGTAACATATTATTTTACGTCATTTTATCTCGTGGTATATTTATTAATTATTATATTTTTTCCCCCAAAAATTTGACGGTTTTTCAAACCGCCAAAAAACATTGAAATGGTATATCACAGCATTATGGAAGTGCACATAGTCAGACAATATTGTTTTTGTTTTTGTTTTTTCTTCTTATTATTAATAATAATTTGTTTTTTACATTTTTTATTCTCAATTGTATTTTTTTTAAATACCCCTATATTTTTTTTAATTCTAAATATATAAACATTTTTTTAATAAGGGAAAATTTGGGGGTATTCCTTATTTTTTAATTTTAATTTTTTTTTTTGGAGAGCGTAAAAATTATAAAGGGTTTTTGCGCTAATGTTTTATAATTTTCTTTCAATTTGTTTTTTTTACAAGCGATATGCAAACGTTATATTCAAGCGTACGTTTTTGAATTTTATTTTTGGCAATTGTTGAATATCAATTTTTGTATTTTTTCTTTAGGATTGTTTTAATTTTAATTAAATAATAATTAAAAAAAGCCAATTTAAGCGATGCTAATTTTTTTTTAATGTCAAGGCGAGCGAGCGAAAAACATAGCAGCAGCAATTGATGGAATGTTACGAATTAGTGCCTAATTTAAAATCAAAAAAGCTATAAGCGATTTGACGGTCTCTTTCTCTCAAATGTATTTAATTTTAATTATTTATTACTTAATTAAACTGTTACGTTAGTGTATGAATACTTGCACTAGCCCGCTTGTTTTTTACGTTTACTCAAACCTAACTATTTCGTATTATTTAGTTCTAACAACGGGGGGAGTTTAGGGGATTGTTTTTAAAACCTAAAAAAAATAATAATTAAAATAATATTTTTCTTCTAATTAATTTTAAATTAAAAAAAAATTAAAATAAAATTTTATAATTCCCAAAGTGCTTGAATTAAAAATTAAACTTCGTTTAATGCAACAGCACCCTTAATTTAATTTTCTTCCATATAATTTAAGGCCAATTAAGGTGGAATACTGCTCATCGCGGGACATTCATTATTTAGAAAAATAATAAAAATTATTTTAATGTCAAATTTGGCCGCGGTTTTATTTTTCCTATTTACTTATCTTTTGGGGAACGACTAGAAAAATTGCCCTTTTTAACTTTAACGTCGTATAGACTATAATTAAAAAAGAATTTGTTTAAATATACGATAATTAATTACAAAAAATGGGATTATTTAAAAAATAATAATAATAATAAATGATGATGGGGATTATTCAAATTTAAAGCTAAAAACCCCCAAAAACATTTAAGTATATAATTATCATAATTTTGGGAAACTAAACTCGTTAAGTCAATAAGGCAATATCACCGTTTTATTAAATCATACATTCCAGCATGAATATTTTTTTTAGTAAATTTGTAGATCGATAACTTTCATGGAATGGCCTATACAAACTAATTAACGCAAAAATTATGCAAAAAAAGCTGGAAAATAAGGTGATATTACCCGAGAAATAAATATAAAATTAAGGGCTTATTAAAAAATTAATTAAAACTAACTATACCAAAATTAATAAACCGCATTTCTCAAGTGTTTTTCTGTGTAAGCGTGGATTTCTATATATATTTTTAAGTTTGATTAAAAACCGTTCTTTGAAACTGTTCTGTCGTTAAATATGTCCGGAGAAAATAATGTATTTGAGATACAGGGTGTATGGATGTATGTATGTATGTATGTTAATATGATAAAAACAATTATGGCAAAAAATTATTCTAATAAACAATAAACAACTGAATTAATAAGTAAAACAAACAATTCGGGGGACTGAATAAAATCGCGTCGGTGGTTGTGGGTTGATTGGTTATGGATTAACTATTTATCTATTAATAAAAACACGAGAACTTCCTAACACTTATATCGGGAGGGATGTCTATTAATTAGTTTAATTGCTAGTTATGGCAAAATGGCTATAATAATAATCGTAATAAATTTAACAATATGTTAACGAATCGTTTTAATTAATAACGGAGAGGTGGAAGGTGTATGTATGTATATTCTAGGCCAACGCTAATAATTACATAAATGACGATAATAAAGGTATTTAAAGGGTCAAACTGGAGGTCATTTTTTTAATCAATTAATATATTTTCATTTAGTTTCATTTACTTATTTTTTTTTTGAATCTTTTTCTTTAGACACCATATTCTTTGTGAGCAATAGCCGCGAGCAGCACCGAGTTTAAAAATGTATTTTATATGAAATAATAATTATATTTGTTTGTTGTTTTGAAAAAGAAATGATTCCCATTTTTAGGATCTGAAATTTGGCCAATACGAGTAAATAGGGTAGGAGGAGGAGGAGGGTTATATCTATTTTGTCAAAATCAGAGACGAGTTGTTGTATGTTTGTTGAGGTTCCTCTAAGGGGAATTCAGGTTGGATTAGGAGGGTCAAGTTTTTACGAGGGCCTGAGGCTGATACTTATACTGAATGCGCCCTAAACCTCACGGTAAACAATAATCAATATTTCGAAAAATCAATTAAAATGTATTAATAATAATAATTATTATCCTTAATGAATTAAAAACCTGTATGTTTTTTTTAACTTTGTGACATGGTTATTTCTATTGAAGTCAAGTACGGACGCTTGGGGTCGGCACGTGACACTGCGATGTTAAGGGTTATTTGAGATATATCGGATTTGTTTTTATTTATTATTATTATATTGGTTATTGTTGTTTTGTTTATCCATAGATTAGATGTATACTGTAATATTGTGGTTGTAGTTATTAATTATATATCAGAGAACAATTATATATATTGAAATATATCGAAAAAACGTGATTTATATATATGTATATATAGATTTTGTATGTTTAATTATTACCAACTATACTGTAACGTAAAGAAAAAACTGTGATATAGCGCTGTTTTTATTTGAAGTATTTTCTGAAACCTGTTTGTTTTTTATTTTTATTTATTTTGTCTGAACTGTACTAGTTTTATTTTTTTCGAGAAAAATTGTCATACGTTTTCGAAGAAAAATTACCACTAATTAAGAATTATATTAAATTCTTTCTGGTAAAGGGGCCACACGACTTTCAAGGGGAATTTAGGATCATTTAACGGATTGAGATGGATTAATTATATCGGTTTTGGTTGTTTTATTTTGTTACGTTATCTGCTGTAATAATCGGAATTTTCTGAAATTGTATTTGTATTTTTACGTTTCACAGAGGGGATTTTTATGAGGATAAAATTGGGGGTTATTTGTTATTGTTTGAATATAGTACGATTATGACCCTTTTGAAGGGATATCCTGCGAGGGATTATGGGTTATCTGAATCCAGTATACTGTAAAGACCATACCCTCGGTATAGCTAAAATCTAAAAACTACATTTTTATCGTAACTTTTTGTTTAAGCTTTCTGTTTTATTGTTTTTTTGTTTTAAATGACACTGACTGACTCTGTTGTATTATTATTTTTTTCTAACGTTTAGATTAACTATATACTGATGAATTTTATTCTGTATTGAAGGGGATTCGTTTGTTATCGAAAAGTGCGTGGATTAGTTAATTTAAATTTTTACTTTTTAAATATGGTAGGTAAATCTATTACTTTTTTATCTTGGCACTTAAAATATACGTTTGTTTTTTTTATATTATCGATCCGATTTTTAAACTAATTTTTAATTTAAATAAAAGCCTTAAAAAGGGGATAGGGGGAAGCTGAAATAATATTTCTTTTAATTTTTTTAATCTTCTTTTTCCTTATTTAAATTTTCATATTCGAAAAATACTTTTTATTTTTAATTTGTTTTTAAATTTCGAATTATTTTTTTTAAGCTGAAAAAGTATGATTTTGCGATGACGTGAATATTTTTATCTTTTGTCTGACAAATGGTTAGTTTTATTTTTTAATTATCTTATGTTTCCCCTTTCAAGAGTGCAAGCGTTTTAATTTTTACGGATTTAATTTTATTTCGGACATCTAATTTCGCGGCGGCCATTTTTCTTCCAGATTTAGTTTATTATATACATTTTTAAATTTAAAATAATTTATAATTCTCCCAGATTATCCTGATCTGTTTTTATCTAAAAATTAGGTCCTGTGAATTATTTTATGGGAATACCGTAATTAAGCTGAAATAATATCGTTAGGGACTAATTTAATTTCTTTCAATATTATCACAATTTGGCTTAGCGAAGATGTACGTGTTAATTAGCCAGGAAACTAGTAAATTTAAAACCAATTAGTAATAAAATTAAATGCCACCTAAATGCGAAGCCGAAACTCTGGATTTTCATTTAGCCATTATTATTTTAGTGTTTAATTTTTTTTTGGATCAATCCGCGCGAAGTGGTTTAAACATTTTTCTCTACTGGTATTTAATTTACAACTCTAATGACACCGGACAAATCAATATTGTTGTATGTTTGTTTGTTTTTTTTCCTTAAACTTTTTTTTTCTGAAAAAATGTTAAATGTTTGTTTATTCATCTTCCACACTTGTATAAAACGCTTATGTCTACCATATATTTACGATATTCTCTACAACTGTTTATCGAAAAATTATTTCGGAATGAAATGTATCGCTTTGCGGGGGAAAAGGGGAAGGTTTGTATTTTTATTTATTTATTTTCATTATCATGTTTTGTTTTATTTTTATCCACAGTTAAGCCTATTTTCTAAAATGATTAACATTATAGCGCCGAAGACGATTTATTTGTTTTCTTTGTTTTTTAGGGATTTTTAGTCTGAAGGGGGAGAGGATTAGCCCTGTTTTAATTTATCAACTATAACACCGTTTTCGAGACAATTTTAATTATTTTTTTTGTTTGCATCAGCATGTTTTTTGTTTTTATCTAGAATAAGAATAAAATGCATACGTTTAGGACATACAAATTTTTTAAGTTCACCAAAATAGATCATTATTAGTTGAATTTTGATTATTTTTCGGGTTTTTTATTTATTAATTTTTATTTCTTTTTTTTTTACTTTTTGGATATACATAATGATGTTATTGTTATCACAGTTTAATTTCCATTCGCATTTTATTATTAATTTTTTTTTAAATTATCTCAATCGATTTTTTTATTATTAATATTAATTTTTTAGTCTCGAAAAAAAAATTATCGGACTTTCATTATTAATTATCTTTAATCTCTTCATCATCATCTCCCCCTCGTTTATTTTTTTTAATATGATTGGATAAAAATAAAACGCCTTCGTGTTTGGAATAATTAGGGTTTCTTGGTTAATTAATCAATGGAAAAACATTCTGACCGAATCTTCGAATTCCCCTTTTCATTTTGTTTTTTACTTCCTCCAAATATATAGCAGACAGTAATTCCCTAAACGTTGATTCGCCGAATTAAATAATTTTAAATTCAATTTTAAGAAGGTATAGTTCCAGCGGAGATAACGTTCCTAAATTCGGAAATACGTAATAGAGTATTTAAAGATCGTTAAAATGAGACCAAAAGCGTTGAAATCGGATGTCACAGTGGTCATTTTTTAAATTATATTTTATTTATTGACCAATTTAGTAGTTTTTTTCGTCTCATTTTAAAGTTTTAACTTTACGCGATTCCTAATTTAAAATAAAATTTGTCGCTGGATTTTTAAATTTTCAAAAAATGCCAGAAACAGCGTATAGCAATTAAGCAGACTTCCCAACTAGTTTTAACCCTTTATATTTAATTATTTCGCTGCATTGAGGATGTATCGAACGAAAAATACGGTATAATTCTTATATTATTATAATTGCAAATTTGCAACAAACTTAACTTGGAGTGTTTTATTCATTTTTTTATTTAATTAACACGCAAAAAATTGGGGAGAAAAAATCTTTGGTTATTATTAAGTTTTTCTAAAAAAAAAATTTCTCACTTAAAAATTCTAGTTACTTTCGTTACTTCAAAACCGAGTAGAAATTAAATTAAAATTATAATTTAATTTAATTTTTCTTTTAGCAAGTATGTCTAAACTTGACGAATGATTCGAATATCGTTAAACGATTTGAATTAAAGCCCAATCAAAAAAACACTTCTGTCCAATGAAAATTATGACTCGAGTTTATAGCTTACAGCTAAAACAAATATATATTGTAATAATAATTATTACAAAAAAAGATATATCATTAATAAATTATAAACTAAACCAACCAACCAACCGGACTTGGTCCGCATTTAAATTTGACTTTGTATGTATTATTTTTATTTATAATAAATTTCATTTTTAAATAAGATTTTAGATGAAAAAAAATATTCAAAATAATAATTTGCTTTCAGCTTAGTGAAGAGATCATTTTTCTATAGTTAATAATTATTTATTTTGTAAAGAAAATTTACGGACATAAGTGGGCTTTTTTTAAAAGAAATAATTCGAATACTTAGACTTAAATTCGTTTAGACGTACTTGCTAGAAGAAAAACTGTTAAATTAAAATTTTCTAAAACCGAAATCTGCATTTATTTAATATTTTTTTTGCTCTACTCTAAACCGTTTTAACCGAATCACGTGGAAAAATTAATCGATCAAGGCCCTATATATATTTGATGTAAATCATACCAAAACTAAATCGATTAATTTTCAAAAAAAAATAAAACCTTTTTAAGTGAGTTTTTACCATATTTTATTGCACATCCGGTTTGCCGCGGTTCTATATTTTCCCTTCATTGATGTAATTTCTCCTTTACATTTTTAAAAATAACTTAACCTTTATATATAAAAAAATGTTTCCCCGTTATGGGATTCATTTAATGTTTCTTAAAAAAACAAAAAAAAAAACTTTTGAAAAACCCTTTTAAGTCAGTTTTCCCTTAATAAATTTTTTTATCCGATTTCCTATATAATTCCGTCATTTCAATTTACTAATTAACGTATAAATTAATTAGAAAACTTAAAATAAAAACTGCTTACGGCGTTTCGTCCATTTTTTCAGGAATGGAGATTTTTTGGGCTTTCCAGCGAGTTTGTCTTTCAGTGTATGTTGTTGTATTTGTTAATAACCGGGGATTTAAACAAAATCTTCTTTAACTTAGTTATACATCGATAAAAGAGAAAATTGTTCGTTTTCTCTTTTACTTAATTAATAATAGCCGGGGGGAGGCGTGAGGGGGTCGAAGGCCTACCAGATGATGACGTCACGCGAAACGCGAATTCGTCTTGAGCTCCACCTTAAAATCCTCCTTCGTAATTTTAACTTAATTACGAAGTTCAACGTCTTTAGTTTATTTTTTTTTTAATTATAACGCTTCACTCTTCCAGAGTTCAGAATAATTTTTAACAAGTAAAAGATATCGTTCAGTTCATTTTTTGTATCTTTTTCCTCCGTAATATAAATTACAATTTTCCGAGAGACTGCGGGAGAGAATTTTTTTAAATTTTCACCAAAAGTTTTAGTCAATTCGTCTCGATTGTCTCCATAAATTGTAAAATTTAGTTTTGGCAAAAAAAGAAGATGGGTAATTTGATTCCGACTATCTTCAATTTTTTTAATTTTTTTTTTACTTTTTTTGTTTTTTAAATATATATAATTGGGGTTGATTTTTTAATTGTTTATGTTCCGTAATAACGGTTTTTAATCGAATTAATTCGAATGTTGGCGATGTAAAATGAAAGAAAAAGAGGGGGAGGCTCGTATCGTCCAAAAGAGAATCCCCCATTATGGTTTAAATTAAACTCTATTTAGTCGGCGAGAGACGCCGGTTCATGAACCGTTAGCGGAGCTTCGCCATATTTTCCGAGATTACTCTTCTCTTCGATCGTTTTCCATGAATACAGCGAGTTCAAAAGGCGCCCATTTTTCCGTCACGCAAAATTATTTACGAAAAGTCGAATAATATTCGGTCCGGGATGATTGGGGTGTTCGCGTTCATTAGTAGTAGAAGCGATCGAAGAAGGGATGGTATCAATCGAGTTTGATTCCGGACGAAGAGGATGTCGGGGAAGCGGGTTCTTGTTTGATGCCTTTTTGGGACATGGCCAAGAGAGCGTTCAAGCTGTCTTCGGGGCTCTTAGAGTCGGAGCCACCTCCACCCAGGCCGACGTAGTTTCCGGTACCGGAAGACGAGACTCCCGGGGAAGGGCCGTGGTGGGACGAGTGGTGGTTGTGATGTCCGCTTCCTCCGTGCATGGGATGCGCGTGTAGTTCCGTGCCATCGGGAAGAGAGCAGTCGGGAGGCAAGCCGTTGGCCGTGGCGGGAGATGACGACATATTGCCGCCGTTGCTCGGTCCGTTCATCGCGACACCCACGGGACTATGGCCGTTCGGCGACCCTAAAACGGGCGAAACGGCGGACGAAGAACTCGGCGACATCATGGAGTTAGCGTGGACCGAGGAATTTCCGCCTAACGCGTTGGCGGCCGAAGGAGTCGAACAAGGCGGGGGAGCCACCATCGAAGACGAAGACATTTTGTAGTCGCGGTCCAACGTCGGGGGTCTACCTCTAGGGCGTCCCGTTCCCATTCCGGGGTGATGACCGTTACCGTTTCCGTGTCCCATTCCCATAACGTCCGTCGGAGGCCGACACGGCGGTTGAAATCGAGCGTCCACGTTCCTAGAATCTATTCGGCAATCCATCGATCTCGAGTCCGGTCGACAATCCATTGACCTCGAGTCCGGTCGGCAATCCATCGATCTCGAGTCCGGTCGACAATCCATTCGCGAATCCGGTCTCCCGTCCATTCTGGAATCGGGCCGGCTGTCCATCCTACCATCCAGGGAGCGACAATCGATCCTGGATTCCGGCCTACTATGTCCTCCGGCTTCCATCCTAGCCTCATTGGCGCGAGCATCCATGGCAGCCGTCTCCTGTTTGATTTGGTTGGCCAATTCCTTGACCACTCGCAATCCTTCGTCCATCAAGGTTTCCTGAACCAGCTGCTTGGTAATCTGCACGTTCCCCTTCTTCAGGGCCGATGACGAAACCAGTTTCATGGCCGAGTACATGTCCGAGGTGGTGCAAGGACCCATGGAGACGGTAGTTGGGCACGAGGTACCGCCACCGTTGTTGTTGATGTTATTAACGTTGTTGAGATTAGCGCCGGAGGATGCCATCCCCGCGTGGCCCAGAGCCGAGGCTTGTAACGAAGCCGAAGCCGAATGGTTTGAATCCTGCGACGGCGAATCGTGAGCGTCGTGACTCAGGGTCGGAGAAGAAGTGTTGCTGTAGGCCGAGAACTGAGAGTCTGCCAGGGGTAGCGTAGAGGAAAAATAAGACACCGCGCCGAAAAGAAAAGATTTTGGTTTTCCGATCGTCAGAAAAATACAGGACACCAAATTTTATCCCACATTAAAACGCGACCCCGAAAAGAGTGCCGGAGAAAAGTAATAAATGAAAATTAAATGAAAGTCAAATTTTTCGGAATCCAAGCTCGGGAAAGAGTGTATGGCCGCGAATTATTGCGAGTCTGAGTTAAAACGTGCAAAGTGACGGAATTCTATAAATTATAAAGCGAGCGAGAAAGTAAGAGTATGAGCAAGCGGAAAGTGGAGAAACCAGTAAATATGATATAGCAACAAATATATACGTATAGTAGGCTTGAAATATATAATGGCGTGCTCATGCCATATATAAATGGAAGCTATTACAGACCTGTATCGTCTGTGTCCATTTTTTCCGGCTCGGAACAAGTCGAAAGTCGACCGTAGCCTTTGCCAGACACGTACCTGCACGGCGCCAATCAGGAGACAAAAACAATTTACAAATCATTAAATATCTTCAATAATACACGCAAAAATATCTCGCATATATAAAAGCATTAGAAAACGTTCCCAAATTTATAACCAAAGTCAAAGACGAGTTAATTTTATCAGAGCTCTCTATACTGTATAATATATTGGTATCGTACACGCGTGTATTGCGGGCAAACATTTCTACAGGCACCCGTAAGAAACTAATGGGACTTTATTACCCTTACAGTAGGCTTCACTCTGAAAACAGTATGAAATATTTTGAATATTATTTTCGTACCGGCGAGGTTTCTACTCTACCGGACTTGACATCTCACCTCTTTATATCGAATAATGGTTTAAGAAACGACGACGAACGTATCTACTTTTCTTCATACACACCGCGCATATTTTTTAGGCCTTCCTCCCTCACTCTCTCTCTCTTCTTCCATCCCATTTTCCAAAACTTATGTCGGTCTGAATTTACGCGGAAACGAGAGCGTGGGTGTATCAGGAGAAGGAGGGGTGGCGATTTTTGAAAAGCGTCACCGCGGTCTGCCGAAAGGAATAATCCGAAGTGAGGATGCGGAGAGGATGGAAGATTTTGACAGAGAGGCTATAAGGGTAAAGACGAAGAGCGAGCGAGGGGTGAGGGCCCGTCATGAATATGCAAAGCGCAGATCTTCTGACAGGGTGGAGAAAAGAGAGGAGAGAGAGAGGATGGAGTGGAAGAAACCCGTAGATGAGATCACTCCTTCAGTCAATGTTGGGAATAAAAATTAAAATATGCTAATGGACAAATAAGGAATTCGATAGGGAGGAAAGAATTAGAGACGATTTCTCTCTTACCAAAATTTTAAAAGAGATAGAGTCAAACCATCATCTTACTTAAAAAAGCTGACTGCTTTGAAGAAATTGGGGAAAAAATGGTTTCGGATTTTCTTCAATTCTATTTGGATTCTTCTTTGAGTTTGTTTCAAATTTACTACTGTAAGGGAAAAAACCCGAGCTCAATTCTATCTTTGAACGTTCTCGAGTCTTATATGGGTTCTTGGTTTTCACAGTATACTTAATTACTATTCTAGAGAGGCCATAAATTTCAATAAAAAATTCGATTTTTTCAATGTTGAAATAAGTTTCAAATAAATTAGTAACTGACTCACTAAAAATAAAATCAATACCTTTCAAGAATATGATATTGGGATTAAAAGAAAAATCTTTTGTTTTGGTTTAAAACGAATATCATTGTAAAATATTACGTCAAAACAAACCCTTTTTTGAAGAAGAAAAAAAAATCAAAAAATCCAATATAGGCCTAGCTCTTTAGTAATAGACTAAATGTATAAAATTTAAATTCGTTCAATATAAAGCCGTCCAAAGAAAATAATCTTTACAAAATAAACTAGAAAAGTTATTTCGTTTCGAAGCTTTAATCCAATTTAAGTATCTAAGGGAGAGTCGTCTCTCCGAAGTTGAAAACGGCAACAAAAATATAAAACCCCCAAGAAGTAGTAGTGGCGTACTAGACTAGCAAGAAAGATTTTCTTGGGAGGATTGGACGGAGGGAGAGCGAGGGAGCGGGGGGGGTGTAGGACGGATACGAGGACTAATTTCGAACTCGAGAAAAGAGAGTTATTATAAGGAAGAAAGAATAATCCAAATCTCGATTAAGCGACAGCGTGAAATTGGTCGATTACGATACGGTGGTCCCACGCATCCAATGAAGAGAAAGTAAGGAGAACTATGGGTAAGAGGGTAACCCACTATAGGTGGGGGAAGGGGGTTGTTCCTATGACAGAGAGTGAAAAAGGATGAGAGGACGCGGCGGGAAAGAAGAGTTGGAGGATGCGAGAGAAGATATACCGAGGAGAGAGAGAGGGATGGGGGATGAGGGATAAATAAGGATTTACAGAAGAGTGGCAGGGGGAATATATATACACCACTATAGCCACCACTAGTAGTGCCGCACCGGGATAGCGATGGTGGCAGAAAGAGACTTGTTTTTAAGCTCATTTTGCTAAGCCTATTCCGACGAAGCCAAAAGGGCTTTTAAAAGTCGTAATGAACTCTGAATGCTTCGGAAAAGAAACCCTTCCCCTCTTCGCTCCCGCTCCCTTATAACTAAAGGAAGGGTAAGAGGCAACGGTGGGTAAAGGGTGGGGTAGAGAAACGCCGAATGTCACTGGTCATTAATTTTTGCGGGCAAACGACGCGAGTCATATGCAAATGAGATGGACGGCCCCCGATTTAGATCCCGCATGGACTGACTATAAGAGAAAAGAGGGTGTTTGCAGTAAGTTTAGATTGAGGAAAAAAAGAAAGGCGAAAAAGAAAAATGGGAGGTCGAAGAGGCTGTAGTCTAAAACTCGGGAGGGCGTGAAAGAATTTGGTCTAAAAAAGGGGGTTCTCTCTCTCTGAAAGACTCTCTTTCACCCACTACGTCATACAAAATCCTTCCACCAATCTAAATCTAGACTAGATCGGCGTACTCTAGCTGCCACTACCATTTTGGGAAAGGTTTTCCCGCCCAAGTCAGTTGTCGCTACCGGTATCTTCCGTCATTAAAAAGTGCCATTGTACAGTGCACGACGCGCGCGCGCGCAGGAATGATTGGCGCCCACTTTTAGATGGTTACGATGATGGTACTATACCGTACGTGGCAGGCGAGACTTACACTATAGGAGTGCTGGAGTTCTGCACCCCCCCCTTAAGTTTCCGAATCAAATTAAAAGTATTATGCGCGCCCCCTTTCGCTTTAACAACCAAGCTACTGCTAGACTTGCATTCATAATAGAAAGATTTTGGCATTGAAAAATAAAAAAAAAACATACTAGGACTAACTGCAACCATTAATTCGGGTTATCCAGAAGAGTCAAAATGAACCAATAAGAACTGGGTGTGTGCTAGGTTTAAGCACCACTCGCGTAGCAACCAAAAGAATCACGATTTTTGGGATGAGTGATGAACAATTTTTGTCAATACGAACTGACCCAAACCCCTGTTGAACCGAACTTGAAAAATCTCAAGTGCCCTATGCTTGACAAAAACTGAACTATAATTTTCAATCTTAAGGTTCAATTTAAAACCAAAGCAAAAAGTCTATAAAATCTCTTTGGTGATTTCAAAAAACAATGTAAAATAAATGAGAACTTTTTCGGCGGAAAGTCACAGGCTCTTTCCATAAAGGGTTCATGTAACTTTTTATATGTTTCCATTTAGGGTTACCATTGAGACTTTAAGTACCCTACCAACGAGAGTTGAAGAATTGAGCAATACGTAGAAAAACAGCTAAAAACCAAATGAATTGGATGGGGCATGCAAAAAAAACTATCATTGACCTCACTCGATAACAAAGCTACTTTTTCCGCATTAACGGTTCGATCTAATCGTCGTTATTTGTTTTTTTCCATCCCAGTTTCCCACCAAATAACATAACGCGTGAAAGAAGGATAATAAAAAGATTGGGTTCTGACCTGTCTAGCCTGCGAATTTGTCGACTGAGTTCGCTCTGTTCGTTGATGAGCTGCATCTGTTGGGTCGAGATCTGTTCGAGTTGCAACTGGACTTGACCGACGGCACCGAAATTGCCACATTCGCGAGTTTGCTGTAATCGAGCTTTCAATTCCTCCTGTTGACCGCCGAGACCTTTCAATTGCTCGACTATCGTTTCCAGACGTTCCTAATAAATCAAAACAAACGTGAAATGAAACCCAAATTTAAGTTTGTACCTTAAATTTTACAAGAACCTCGTTTAAAACTAGGTTTGCAAACAAAATTGTTGTCTAACATTCAATTTAATTATTTTGTAAACACAAATTTAAAGCTTTGATTTGATAAAGTATTGTCTGACTCTTTTGCTAAACAATTTATGTTCAAGAAAAATTAATACAATTAATTTTAATAAGATTGGTTCGATTTGACTGACCTGCCTTCGCCTTTTCTCGTCCTCCAGTTGAGCTTTATCCGCAAATCTGCTAGGACTGGGGTCGAGACGGGGCCTTTTGCTGCCACCGCTGCAAGAGTCCTCGTCGTATCCCTTGCCGTAGCAATGAGACCTGCAAGATTCGTCCAAACTGTGCATTTGTTCAAGCAGTCCGAAAACAAGAAGCGGAAATTAGCCACACGAATGTCACATTCACACTTTCACCACCACCCCGTCAATTTTCACTTCAGTATGAATCCCAATTTAAAATTTTTGACCCTTCTTGACCCCTGAGTCCAGTACCGGAAAACGATCCAAAACTATAGTCTAACCCAAAGGAATACCGCAAACTGAGAGGCCTGGGATGAAAATTTCTGTAGGGAATTTTCAGACCAACGAGTGAAAATAGACGTGATGGTGGAATAGTGCGTACAGTGACAAAAGAGGAACTTTTAATAATAAGCTTAAAACTAACAGTATCAAGATTTAAAATAATGATATAGGCTTAAATAACAGAGAGGTCAGACACTGGACAAAATCTCAAATGATCATTCGACCAGTGAAAGAGTCCTTTGAAACTTTCTGTATCGTTTATAAGGGACACTTTTTCTCAAGAACTTTCTCAAGATATAGAAATCAAGCACTTCAAAAATGTCAAATGTCCAACCCCTCGCGAGGAATCCTTTAAAATAAAAGAGATACTGATGCTAGTACGATATTACCACCAAGAAAAGGTGATTGGGGAAAAATCAGAAGGGAATAACGTTTCCCCTTTTCTTTTCCTCTGAGGATTTTAGCTTTTCCCGGCTAGGAGTACTAACGTAAGCGAAACAGGAGACGAAAGAGGGTTATCGATCGAATTATCAGAAAGAGTGAGAGAGATAAGTAGTGCCGATAGCGCCACCAACGTCAAGTATACGGATTACGGTTATTTTATAAAAGTAAAATCGTCCGCGGTGGCGACTAGAAAATTTTAACACTTAATAATCTTTTACAATCTAGTAGTTTCAAAAATTCTCCCAAAGGAGATACGTGGATCTCCGGGCGTCTTAATCTTTAGAAAGGGATAATACATCCGATATAAAACACTCCCTATTTTCTCGATAGACGGCGTCAGTACCTCTTTTGGAGTTTCTGTTTCGGTCGTAGGCCGAGCTGTACATCCGTTCAGCTTATTTTAATCAATGAAGTGGTACTGAGAGGGAAACATTGATACTAGCGCGAAATTTTCCCATTTCAGGATTACACGCATTAACTTAAATAGGTTGAACGGAGCTCAATTTAGTCTGTACCAAATAAGAGAATTCGGAGGAAACAAACTATAAAGTTTTAGCACGTTTCAGTGCATTAACTTTTGCATTTAAAGGAACAGAGTCAAAAATGTCGTGTTCATAGATAGAGCAAAAGGTCTAAGGGCAGGGATTTTTCACCAAATGATTAATGACACTTCCCAAATCCTAAACAATTTCATCCTAAGTCTCTAAATCTATCCATTCTATTCAATTAAATTCAATACCTATGCGTATAGTTCACACGAAATTATGAAATTAAACTTGATCTGATTTTACAAATATTTACAGATGCAACGACGTGCAAAGTTTGCGTTCAAAAGAACGTCTATAATTTCCATGAATTATACTAAATATCATATTTTCTCCATCATTTCAATATCATATTTTAAGACATTACCAACGTATAGTTTTTTAAAACTTGTCTATTATTCTCTCCTTAACAATAATCACTACCTCAGAATCTGAAAACATCTGGTTTAAAATACCTTACTATATCTTAGTTAGGCCTATTTTCATCCTTAACATTATCAAAAATCTAATCAAGCTCTAGAACTAACACTTATCCATCCTGGATACGTAGCTTTTATCATCCTTGGTTGGGTTTTTTAACCATGTCTATAAATTAAAGAAATTAGAGAGAAAGTGAAAAAAAAATCCTTGCTAACGTAATCATATTCGCCATCTATTAAAAGAGAGGAACGAAAAAAAACTAAATGATAACATACGAGGATACGTAAATTAAGGAAGTTATTAAAAAAATCTACACACACACACACAATCAAAACAGCCAAGGGGACTAAAAGGGACAAGCAAAAGGGGGGAGGGAGTTTTTTTTAGGATAATTCCTTTAAGATGGCATCAAGAAAAAAAAGCAGCGGCGTAGTTTAGTAGCCAGCAAACTTTTATCTCTTTCTTAATTAAAGCAAAAACGGGGTGAGTAGAAAAAAAGGGAAAAATTTTGCCAGTGGAATAAAAAAAAACTTCTTAATTGCCCATTTTGTTGTGACAGATTTTTTAAGAGATTTTTTTTTCTCTTTACTTCTAGTAGTGATAAAACTAAGAACATATTGTATTTAAGACGTGTCAAACTTGGTTAGCTCTTTTTTTCTCACCGTGGGGATAAAAATTTAAATCGAATTGACAAAGCTTTTTCCTCTAGCGAAAGGAAGAGTGTATTAGATTTGAATTTCAGTAAAAAATTTTGGTATATTCTCAAGACACTACACGACTACAGTAATAAGGATCAGTTGATGTTAAAGTCACTCAGTGTAATAGATGTACTTTTTGTACCTTTGACTGTACTAAAGGGATATAATACGTAATCTTTAAAAGCCCTACCCTAGCCAGTGCTAAAATGATTACTCGTAGTCTCGTATCAGGTAGAAATATTAGCAAATGCGTGTGCTGCCATTTCAAGTTGAGATTAAATGTAGTCTCCAGCTTATCTAGAAGATTTGCTAATTCAAGTGAGATACATTTCAATCTGAGTCTGACTGTATGTAAGTGCAGTTCAATTCAGTTTCACAAACATAGAGCCAACTTAGATTCCAACTTTCTCAAGCTCTCATTCAAAAATTAAATGCTAGTAATCCTTAACGCAAAATACAGTGTAAACTAAACCTCTTCCAACTCTATTCATTGTACATTAGAGAGAAATAAAAAAAGAACTTTTAATTTCTCTTAAATACTTAATGCGCATGACTCAGTTAACCCCTCCCCCCTGACAGATTCCTAGCTGGCTTTCCAATTTTTATTTCTCCGGAAATGAGTAAACAAATAATCATTCGCCACTAATGAACGCGAGGGACGAAAAGAAAAAAAACTTTCCCTGGAGTAATTTAATTTGTACAAGAAAACTTATGCAAAATAGATTTTTTTAGGAGAGATAGAGGGGGAGGGGAGCTCGGGAAATAATGAAAAACAAGAAGAAAAAAACAACAGAACGGAAAAAGGGGAGAGGAATGACCCGAAAAGCAATTACTGGAATCGTAATGAATCTGTACCGTACCAGTGTGTGGTATGTACTCCGATCCGCGATTTGATTGTATATATATATATTTCTCGATATCATAAACCATTTGGCGTAAGGGTAGTTTAACATAAATGCAAAGGACCACTATAGAATTTTACTCTATTTTTTATCTTCTTGGAAGGGCATATTAAATAATAGATATTTCAAATTGCAATTATTTTTTTAACTACAATATTAAAGAAGATACAAGTAATTGAGTTTTACCAATTGATCACTCTGTAAAGCAGACTGCGTTAGGGCAAATAAATCTATTGGACCACGTGACGTCCAACAGAATTCGTTACCCTAACGTCTTCCACTTCAAAGTTAGTTTGACCTAAGGTCTAAGCACCAGTAAGTATTATTTTAGATTTCAATTTGAAATATTTCTTAATTTATATATGCTCTCATGTTCCCTATCTTTAAAGGAAAAGTGTAAGCTTATAGTGTATATATTGTGTGGGAAAAATGTGATATTATAATTGGAGAGCGGAACACCCCACCTGGAATGGCCTTTGGAGTACTGGTAGCCGCTATCCCTCACCACTTGACGCGCCAATGGAAATAATTCATCTCGGCGAGTCAGTAACGCTGGAATGTGCTTACAAATCTGAGCCGCAGCTTCGTTCACAGATACCTAAACACAAAAATAAAAACAAATAAAAAATATTATTATAATAAATTATAAATTTAATTTATTAAACACATAAACACTAATATTGGGATTTGACCCTGTAAGGTAGCTTCTCCCTGAGCATTGGTGTGCTGCGGGTTAAACATTTCTACAGGCGCTGGTAGAAAATACATTATTTCTTTAGCCCCTATAAGACTGCTATTCCCTTTTACACATATTTTGTATAAAAGGGACCGTATATAAAATATCAAACTGGGCGCCTTCCGTGAATATATTATTTTACTTCTTTTTAAATACGGTACAGTACAGTTAAAACCATAACTGACGTTAATTTAAAATCAAAAACAACTCTTGTCAGACTGTCACGAACTAATAAACGGGGTCATTCTCGCAGTATATAATAATTTGTTTTATAAAAATTTATTTAAATCTTGAAATTCCGTATGCCAAAATGTCAACTTGAATTCCTGACCCCCTACCCCTTACAGTTAAAAACCGTTAAAATAAAAACACATAGAGACATACACAGAGACAATGGTTGGCATAAGTACTTGATAATAAAATAGCTCATTATATACCTCGTGCAGGGTGAGTGGTTTCTCGGGCTTCCTTTTGCAATCGAACCTGCCGTAGATAGCGGCGTATTTCCGGATCTCGTCCATCCGACGCGGATCATCCTCGGCCATATTCATCACGTACTACAAAGCGAGACAAAATAGAAAACAATACAATCATATAGAAAGGCTAGGAGTCGTGGAAAAGCTATAGGACCGAAAAGGTTGAAAGGCAACGCGTTTTGCATAATGACAAATGACTTTACCATTCTCTCTCTCTCTCTCTCCTTCTCTCTCTCTCTTTCGCCTCTATTATATATATCTCTGCTAGTGTTGAGTGTATACTAGCGCGACCCAACATGACATTTGCGGACGGAATGGAAAAACGGGGACCCGAAAAGCGATTGGCAGAAATATAAAACGGTACGCGTAGGAAATATTAAAATTTAAGGGTGGGTTAATTTCTCTGTACCTTAATACAGTCCCAGTCTCGGGTTTAGATTTCTATTTCTGGAATCGTCGAAAACTAATGGCCACGATATATACACTAAAACCAAATTTATAAGCTAGCTTGAACCAAATGAAGAAAGAAATAAAAATAAAAACAAAAAATGTTTTAATCATCTACGTGTATTTTTTCTTTTTTTTAGAATAATTAGATCATGCACGGAGGGTTGGAAACATATTTACGCGCGACTCGCTTTTTGTTTTTAACAAAATTGGTTGGTAGAGGTTGGGATTGACTACAGAGAAATTGTTCCTTTTATTTTTTATAATCTGGTTATGTTTTAAAATCGTGGTGCGAATATTTAAAGAAATAACTTATTTTCCATCTAGGGTTAAATTTAAAACTAAATTGATACGTTAGGTTTTGTCACAAAACTAACTTTCTTGTTATTTAAAAGAAAATTTAATATTTTAATGAAAAAATAAATCGAGGTTTATCAATTTATTAATATTTATAGATAATAATTTAATACGAAATTTGTTTGATTAAAGATTTATTGTAAAATAAAAACAGGGCTCTCGCCCCTGAATGACGGCTTCATACTAAGCATATTGACTTTTCGGCTAGCCCAACCTCAAGGGGCAAATACGGAAATTCGCGGAAAAAAGACGAGAAAATATATCAAGAGCAAATTAAAATAATATCGGATAATATGGTTAAAAGACAGAAAAACAAGCACCGTGACTGGTGATAAAATATGATTAGGGGCCATCGCTACCACCACCACCACGACGTCGACGACGTTAAGGGCAAGCGTCGTGGGAGGGCGTAGTGGAAAAACTCTTTTAATTTAGCGATTAGTCCCTTCCCTAAGAGAGCTAAGCAAGGGCTGGCGATGCGGTCCAGGAGATGGCGCGCGTCGGTAATTAAGGGCGAAAAAGCTTCCCTTGTTTTATTTGGTGGCCTATTACCGGGGAGGCGAACTGACAAGCGCCACCGCCCGCCCAAAAAAAATTAAGGACTCTCTCTGACTCCACTCTCCCATCCTCTCCGAATCATAGGAGGTTTTCTTCGTCCGCAACCAAAACAGCGTTTTGCCGAGCTGGTGTTTAATCCCCATTCCTCCCCCCACGCCACATCTCTCTCTCACACGCCATCATTCCCAACGCCAAAAAGATCCAGGGGAAGTTGGCGGAAATTTCCGGGTGATAAACAAGGCAATCATTTCATTACTAGATGGAGAAGGGGCATGCGATGCCAACCAGCCAGCCAGCCACGAGAACGCCACGTTCCAGAAAAGCCGCGTGCTTACCAATTTCCCGCTTTTTTCGTCTTTTTTTCGCGCCAAAACTCACTACAAACCAAAGAGGGGACTATTACCGTTTTCCCTCCTTATACTTTTCGCGCCTTTTTTCCCCAAAAAATGCCAAAAACCTAATCGAGTTAGCTTTTCTCCGGATGGTCATTCCTTAAAATAAATAACCGACGTGTTAGGGTTAGAACAACCTAATTTGTCGCCGTTTTTTTTTCCGCCTGCTTAGTTTGAAAAATTCGGTCTAAATTGACCGTTCACTTCCGGTTTCCCCGTTTATTCTACCGAATTTGTTGTTGAGTTTAGGTTTAAAATGAACGAGTAAACATCCGGGTTAGTATCTACGAATTCAGTTCTCGTATAGGCTAATAAAACTTTTGTCTTTGCAAAATATGAGAGTGGAATAAATTGCCAACTTTCTCTAGATCACCACAAAAAAACATACCCTGGAGGTTACGGTTTTTCTATGCTTAAAAACCATAACTAAATTTTTGGGCTCCAAAGAAAAAATACTACGATTGCAGAATCTTAAAAAAAAACCACCTTAGGGCAACGAAAGATTAAATATATTAAGCAAAATTTCTAATAAACCAGTCAAAGTTTGCGTAAGTAACATTTACGCTGTAATGCATTAAACATCATAAAGATTACATTAGCTTAACATTACCAATAGAGAAAACTAAATAGTTTATACTGCAAAGGGGCGTTTAGAGGGTAAACCAATATTTCAGCAAAATGGATGGCAAAATTTATCGCAGTATAAACACGACGATGCTGAATTCGTGAAAAAAATGCGCAAAATTGGAATCTATATAAAGGAGGGAGAAATAGTCTCTCGTCAAAAACCTTTGGGTTATTTTAGCGTTTAGAGAACACCGTGCGGACTATTTACAAATGATTTTGGGGCCGG